>NW_008751903.1:216974-231085 GCF_000715545.1 Opisthorchis viverrini
TGTATCAATCCGTGAATGAATCAATCATTGAACTTGTTGAACCGATTCAGTGGGCGCACAACTTGAAAGAGTGCGGCGCGGCTCCTTAGTCGCATGCAGGTGTCCAGCGGGCTGTATCAATCCGTGAATCCGTGAATCATTGAACTTGTTGAACCGATTCAGTGGGCGCACAACTTGAAAGAGTGCGGCGCGGCTCCTTAGTCGCATGCAGGTGGCGTTCCAGCGGGCTGCAGTCGGTAGTATAACGCGAATCAGTGGTACGCTTGCATGCAAAATGCCAGGGTCCGCGAAGCAATTGTCTGTCGCCCCTAGTGGTGCCCATGAGAAAAAGGATAAGCTTTCGGATGACATGGACGCAACGGTATGGAATTTTCCCTCTTGTTACTGTTCATAGAGCTACCATGAATTGCGCAAGTCGATGATATCCGATCTGGAAAAGTCGAACAAAACTGCCTATCCCCACAAATTCCACGTTTCCATCTCTATCGGGAAATTCATAGAGAAGTATTCTCATTTAAATCCTGGTGAACATCTCGATGATGTGACCGTGAGCATTGCTGGTGAGAATTAAGTCCTATCCTTATAAACTTTCAGGAAGAATACATGCTAAGCGTGAGGCGGGGTCTAAACTGATCTTTTATGATGTCATATCGGATGAAAAGCGACTGCAAATCATGGCGAACCTCAAAGATTACAAATCCCCAGAAGATTTTTATCAGGTGAACGACCTGTTGCGGATGGGAGACATTGTTGGTTGTATTGGAAAGCCAGGTAAATGTTTTCATAGATCCATGTTTATTTGCTGTAGGGAAGTCAAAGCTTGGGGAGCTGAGCATACTCCCTAAGGAACTTGTCCTTCTTGCGCCGTGTCTTTACCAGCTGCCCCACCTACACTACGGTGTGAAAGATAAAGAAACGCGATACCGCCAACGCTATTTGGATTTGATGATGAACGAGGAAGTTAGACAGCGCTTCATTACCAGATCGCGCATTATAAACTATGTGCGTTCTTTTCTTGACGATCTTGGCTTTCTTGAGGTGAGTTGCCCTCATTTAAACCAAATGGTAGTGTGATGCATTGTCACCGTTGATAGTCAATCACTTATTGTGGAAAAGAGCGGGTAGTCCGCTGCACGCTGTTTTACCGCTAGGTTTACCGTTTGGGATGGGGGTTTGTGTACCGTGGGCTACAGCGTTGATATGAAATGTTGCCGAGTTGACAACCGCCGGTGATCCTTGTCCGAGGTTGCGCCTTCAGTGTCCCCTCGAATATTTTTGATTCGATAAGTATTGGTTTCTGGAGTTAATTATCGCCGACGGTAGTATGGCAGAGCAAAGGTTCCTGCACTGACAGGGCTCAACCTGGCGCCCTCGTGTTATGCTCCGCGAAACAATAGGGAAATATCCCTTTTATGTATTCCTCAGCTTAACGTGTGTACAAGTATTTCAATCCCTCCATGTTTTCCACACTTGGAAAGCTAGACACTACTTTGGACCCCACTTTCTGGATTCGTTCTTGATGACAGAAAAACGCCGGCTGCTCAAACTCCTGTACTAGCATGGCCTAAGAGACGAAGTAGGCGTCGAACGTTTTCCAACGAGCAAATGACCCAATGAGCAAATGATCCTGTGATGGATCCCGTGGGCCTGGTGGCCACAACGGCCTTCCTTTAGAATTCCAGTGCGGACCCTAGAGCCGGTATCATAATGATTGCTAAATCCTTTTCGAACAATGCTTCTCATTAAATAACCCATAATGTGGGAGGAACTCCGGGCACTGGATGAGGACTTATGAGTAGCACACTGTATTTCCTCTGGTTTAATGGTAAATTCCATCTTCATCTTTGTGGAAAATCATCCAGGGCCCCCAGGTCATGGAAAACATGCAGCAGAAGGGGAGTATCTCTGACGGAAGATCGCTCATACACGGTCAAACAATTCTGACTCCTGTGATGGATGGAATATTTCGAAGAAAGGTTTGGCTGATGACAACCAGCATAACGGTCAACATGACAGTGTATTTGTAACAGCAGATTAGGATAAGGAGGGAATTGAAGTTTTGGAGGAAAATAAAGCACCCGCTGGAGACCTTCTGCCTTATTTGAGGACGGTGGCTCTTTTTGCAGCTTGATGCAGAGCATTTAGAGAGGAATGTGAAGAATCATCCGGGGGAAGACACACATGATATCACCTTCATACTGAAAAAGATTTGGATCTGAATACGGGGATCTTAGCACTAGTCGAAGTAATGATATCGACAATCCCTTAGCTGCTGCACCCTTCCGATCTATAGCTTCGATGCAACTCGAATAAAGCATAAGGACTGGGATACTATCAGGCTGTCTAAGCCCGAACTGGAGTCATCACAAAGTGAGGATCAAGTTTGAACCACGGAGCTTGCAGCTTTGAGCGCTAACCGCCGAGCTCTCTTGGTCTTCATTTCTTCTTGCAGCATGGAAGCCTCAATGTTCGACATTGATGCTTCGCTGTCGTACAACCATGATTTATTTGAAAGCCTTATTGTGAAGAAAAAAGTGGACTGGGAAGGCACTTGATAATTCCGATGTGCCCACACCTCCAGACACTCATTAGTGCATTCTAGATGGAACGCCATTGACATCGATAAGCAGCTATATCTTGCGGGGCGAGATGGCTCAGAGGTTAGAGCGCGAATCTACTGACCGGTGGGTCCGTGGTTCGAACCCGACCTCTGCCTGTCGACTTCCCCTGTCTAGACTTGGGCAACTTGGCAGTATCCCAGCCGTCGTGCTTCCTTCTGGTGGCATGGCAGTTAAACAACGAAAGGGTGTCACGGCTGAACTATTTTTGATATCTTGCGTCACCTGCAACCAGATGGAGTGGGGATCATGCGGCACCCATCCTGGTGGACGAGTAGCACCGACAGCGCCCAAACGTTTCATAATCTCTTTCATACCTCTCTACCAGCTGAAGGGTTTGCCACCTCTTTGATTCCGCCAATCTGAATCGGACACGAAAGACAGCACTCCCTTCAGTAGGCGGTGATTTGGCATACACAATACATGGCCTAACCAACGCATCTTTAACGTTCACATTGAAGCAAGCTAGACGGCAGACTGCTCGAGTATGCACAACGGGCTCACATTCTTTTGATATGTTCTGTCTGTCTGAAACCCAAGTTTGGTTGGGTTTTTTCAGCTGACCTTCGCGTCAGTTTCCGCGCAGCCTTGGAAATCCAGAGGCCGTTGCGACTGGTTCTGCTGGGGTCGGTGTTCTAAGCCGTCGAGTTGAGGCATCTCTTGTTGAATTGTTACCCGTTGACACTCGCCGATATGTGGTTCGTTTGGCAACATATGTGATAGTATCTCATAAATTCTCCGACAATCTCTTTCATGCCATGACAAAATATAATTCCGACACCAAAGAGCGCCTTGTCGTGGTGGGCTAAGCGTTAAGACCCCGTGGTTTTTCGAAGATATGAATCGGGTAGACTTATTGCTACTGAGACCCAATTGGGTGGACGTCTTGAGGCGGAATCGAGATTCACGGACAACAGCGAACCCCTGCTGCATTTCTCTGATGACTATAAACTATTTCTGTGCAGTACCGACTTTCGAAACAACTGGAGCCGCTTAGCGACATAGTGCCTTAGCACAGGGATGCGAAATAGGCTACAGAAATTTTAGGTACTCTCGGAATGGCTTGCCTCCCTGGATGGGACCCTGTGAACCTCCTTCAATTAGGTGGAGGCGTTGCAAGATCTGACTTCTAATCGATGTCGGTTTCTGCCAATCTACCATGCTTGAAGAACCACCATAGCTCAGCAGTATCGATCTGAGCAAGCTCAACAATGCTCTAGAGTAAACCAATACTGTACCGGCATCGAGCACGTAAATGAAGTATGTGAAAGGAGCTATGCTAGCGACGTTCGCTGCTGTCTGTCCGATTCGACCACAGGACCACTGGGTATCGTTGAAATCACTATCCATGATTGATTCCAGGCGATCCATACCAGCAGTTAACGAGTACGATGGCGCACACAAATCCCTCAAACGCTAAATAGTGAAGAGCCTAAGGAAAGACCAAGAGCTCTGGTGAACATCGAAATGCTCGTTGAGCTGTAGCACCCTTTCGGTGCCTAACTGCTATGCCACCCGAAGGTTGCACGAGGGCTGGGATACTGCCAGGTTGCCCAAGCCTAGACAGGGGAAGTCGAGAGGCAGATGTCTGATTCGAACCATGGACGTTCCGGTCAGTAAATTCGCACTCTAGCCACTTGGGCAATCTCGCCATATTGAAAGCTCGAGAGATGGGGGAAGCTTCTGCTACAGTAAACGGCCGCGTCCTATATGAACCGATACGATCGACCGGCTCTAGGATAGAAAAGGTCAGTGAAATGATCAGTGGGATTGATTGCTCATTACTGTACTTGCAAAAACGACTGGAAACTCGGCCAAACACCCCAAAGAACAGTTAAGGTGACCTCCTGCAACAACCTGTGGAGAAACTGCATACGGATGAATGTAGTGTTAACCTTGATCACCTGCCGGAAGAAGAAATGAAGTTCGAAATATCCGTACTGAAACGTTAAAATGCACTGTGGCCGGATGATCTATTCAATGAAGGCAGAGAACCCCTGGTGACCCATCTGACAAAGCTTATTTGTGCGATGTTGAACGAAGAGAAAGTGCCTGTAGAATGGGGCATGTTGACAGTTATTGCCATCCTCAAAAAGGGCACACGGAATTTGTTTGTAGACCACCGTGCCGTCCGCCTGGTAGATGTGGCACCTAAGGTGCTCTCTGGTCTCATCCTTTGCAGATGGACTGAACACAGTGAGAGACATCCGTGAAAAAAAGCTGGGTTCCATCCTGCAAGAGGATGCATCGGTCACATTTTAACCCTTCGGCAGATTCTAGAACAGCAGCATCGCTCCTAGCGACCAACACTGGTGGTCTTCCTTGACTTGTAAGCTGCCCTCGACTTTTTGGACTGTCAGACATTATGATATTGTCGGTGGAGTAAAGGTGTCCCCCTCCTGACCCTCATTAAGGCGCTGTACGCTAACTTCCGCGGAAGTGTGAACATATATGGGAAGCTCCCTTATGAGCCCACCACATCAGGTGGCGTCAGGCAGGGCTGTCCTCTTTCACCTTTTCTGTTTAAGTTTGCCATTGATACGACTAGGAAAGATTCACTACCAGCCTCAAACGTCTGTAGAGTATAAGTGCTCCCGAATTATTCGCTCATGGATCTCGAGTACGAGGACGCCGTCACAATGCAAATAGTATTAAGTAATCTTAACGATTCTGCATCACGGCTCCGCATGCGCTTCACACCTGCAAAGTCTGAAATCTTGTTGCAAAATTTGGTGGGCTCGAACTCTAGCCTTATCCTTTAGGATGAGCCGAGTGAGGTAGTAGACAAATTCGTCCATCTGGGCAGCTATGTCAGTCCCGGTGGTCTCTCCAAGGACGTTATTTCCATCCAGATTTGGAAGGCCAGTGGACATTCCGTGAATCTGCATCACATGTGGCGTAGGTGTGACATCAGCTTATCCCTTGAGAGTTGAGCTACACTGCTGCAGTGCATTCCATACAAGCCAGAAACCTGGACGCGGCCGGCGTCAAAAAAATTTGTGTTCCAGCATCGATGTCTTTAGGACATTGCCCGAGTCTGGTGGGAACAATGGATCAGTAATGCTGAAGTAGTTCGAATGGCTTTTGGCAGAGATAACTCATCCACGATAGATGATCACACTCCATAGATTGCGCTGGCTTCGTTAGGTGTTCCGCATGCCAGTCGATCTTGAAGGGTTCTTTTCGCACAAGCTCTTGGAGGATGGAAACAAGCCTGGGCAGGTCGAACAATGACTTGATAGCGAAGTGTGAAAGCCATTACCAGCGAACTCAGCTGTGCTGCTTACTGCCATCCCCGTGGATGGCGGCCTCGAGACGGGACACATTGATGTTCATATACATTGTCAGACATGACCCAGTCGTGTCCTCAGTGGTGCTCGTACATCCAAGCAA
Source organism: Opisthorchis viverrini (assembly GCF_000715545.1). Classification (NCBI taxonomy): domain Eukaryota; kingdom Metazoa; phylum Platyhelminthes; class Trematoda; order Opisthorchiida; family Opisthorchiidae; genus Opisthorchis; species Opisthorchis viverrini. Next base: position 222,986 of record NW_008751903.1, read on the forward strand.
CTGTTTTCAATGTTCAGCTTCCCTCCCGATCCGAAGCGAATAGGCCATTGTCAACCTTGTATTATATCGATTACCTCCTCCAATGCACAGCATCCTTCGCTGAACGAAACTGCGGCAGCTATGAACACTACGACAAGTAGAGGTTGTTACAGCTGATGATAATGATCTACGAACGTAACTGCTTGGAAGTGAATGCATTGGACTGGCACCAGGTTTCTCCCTGCCTATATTTTTTATCCCTTCCAATGTAGGCCTTGTAAGACAATTTAATTTTGGTTGTGCAGCGGTGGTGCATCAGTGTTGGCACTGGTTTTTATCCCGGTCATGGTGTACTCCTTGCTTCTGTTGCTTCCTTGTCCTCTCAGGTTTCGGGTATCTACTCTTCTTCGTTTATGCCTTTTCTTTGTCCCTGGGCCCTTAGCTCAATGGAGACAGTCCTTACCAGACGGATGGCTCTCTGTTGGGGAATTTTAATGAAGCCAGCGACTGGCAATTCTGACCTACTGGATTTTGGAAGCCGGTGTAAGGGAAATTTGTCTGATCACCAGTGCCCCCCTGCGCGTAGTAGGTACGTTTTGAGCTGCGCGGGACTCAGTTTTTACAACCTTTTCGATCATAACAGGAAATAAGCCGGCGGTCATCTGTTTTTGCTGGAGTTAGTACATTGTGAAAAGATTAATCTTTCGGCATATAGATGCCATGGCACCCGAAAGAAGCACGAGATATGAGAAACTGCCAGGCTGCCACATTCTAGACTGGAACAGTTGAGATGTCAAGGTTGAGATTTTGAACCGCGGAGCTTTCAGACACTAGCTCCACGGTTCAAAATCAGGCACTAAGTTAGCGCTTTAAGAACTGGACTATCTCGAGCTCACCTCGGGCACGTTATGAGTCCGGATGATGATCATCCGCCGATACCTTGCTCATTATGGACGGGTAATTTTTGTGCCATCTAGCTAAATTTAGATATGTACCCCTCGATAAGATGGTCTATTTCGGAGATGCATTCTGACGTAACCGGCGGATCAGTAGTGGTTTTTTGGGATGCAGTCATGCTCTAGGTGTCGTGCATTACTCTTCCCTGTATACCGGCTTCATTATCTCCAGTTTGTATTGAATCCGCTGTCTATTTCTGTGGAAGGCGTCCATGTACGTGTCTCCGGCCCAAACATATGTCAGTCCAGTCAAAAAGAGCCCACTACGTGGTCGTTGGCTTGTTCGCTGAGCTGGGCAATTTGATTGCAAACGTTTCATCACCAATTGGGGCGATGACGTCACCTCGATTGGTGATGAAACGTTTGCAATCAAATTGCCCAGCTCAGCGAACAAGCCAACGACCACGTAGTGGGCTCTTTTTGACTGGACTGACATATGTTTGGGCCGGAGACACGTACATGGACGCCTTCCACAGAAATAGACAGCGGATTCAATACATGAGCTACTGACATTTTCCTCTATAGGAGCCCACTACCGTGGCGAGACAGTGTATCAGCTTATGTCACGAACTATCGACCGATTAATATGCACCACTGACATAGAGCCATTCCGTTGTGGGGTCCCTCTCCGATTTTAGACGCTATGTTTTGTGTCTCGTCGGTGTTGTCCCTTTGAAGGTTTCTTAGCTATGGAATATTGTACTGTCATCTACTCGGAATGGGTACTTAGGGTCAGCATAGTCCGATGGGCCCAGACATTTGGGTCTGTCGGGCAATTCACTTTCCAATAGTATCTATACTCACCTGGTCATACCCCACCACCGCCAGTTCTGATTTCTTTTTGCTGTCAAACAGGTGGAAACCCCAATGATGAACATGATCCCCGGCGGTGCTGCGGCCAAACCATTCATCACTTACCACAATGATCTCAACATGAGCCTGTACATGCGTGTAGCTCCGGAGCTGTACCTCAAGATGCTCGTTGTCGGTGGCTTCAATCGAGTTTACGAAATAGGACGTGTGTTTCGTAACGAGGGTATCGATATGACACATAACCCAGAATTCTCCATGTGCGAGTTCTACATGGCATACGCGGACTACGAAGATCTCATGAAAGTCACTGAGGACTTGCTGTCCGGTAAGATGTTTTTCAGTAGTACTTTAGTTGTCGAGGATGTCCGATTCGGCGTTAGCACAAGTTCACACACGGGAACATCAGAAGTCTGTTTTTTGGTGAATTTTTCCCTGGTGAGCAGTTGGTTTCATTCAGTTGTCCGTACCATTGCCAAGGGATGCAACCCGTCTGAACTGAACCCTTATTTCCCAGACGCTCATTCATTGTCACAATCACCCTGGTTGTAAACGAAAATCGTTCGGCAGTAGCACCCTTCCGGTGCCTATTTGCCAAGCCACCAGAAGGAAGCACGAGGGCTGGGATACTGCCAGGCTGCCCAAGCCTAGACAGGGGAAGTCGAGGGGCAGAGGTCGAATCACGGACCTTCTGCCTCAGCCATCTCGCCCCTCATCCGCCCAACAAGTGTCAGGATAAATCGTGCATCTCCCTCAGGCTGTTTCCCACTCGGTTCTTCATTTTATTCACCAATATTTATTCTTTCTGATCGAACCTCTGGGTCTGATGGCCTCGCTGTATTCTCCCAGTTTTGGGTGAGTAGATTGTTTACATTTCAGAGATGGAGTACAACGACTGACCCATCTCCATTATCCTCTCTCCCAGAACCGTTTCGTCAAAAACTCAATCATGTTCTGCCCTAAGTTGGAGCTCGAAACAATGTGTCGCTACATTGCCCAGTCTTTTGTTTTCAGGTCTTGTCAAACACTTGTTCGGCACGTATATTGTCACATACAATCCCGATGGAGGTGACTCAGAACCGCTAACCGTCGACTTCACCCCTCCGTTTAAACGGATGAATATCTATGATAGTCTGGCACAGAAGCTGGGTGTGAAACTGCCCTCTCCAGAGTTGTTGGAAACGGACGAAGTTAATCAGTTCTTCATTAAACTCGCAGCTGACCACAACGTGGAATGCCCTGAACCAAAAACTACCGCCAGACTTTTAGACAAGGTGAGCCTTTTGGTAGAGAGACAGAGTTTTCCCCTTCTCTGTTCATTCGTTTTATCTTTGCCAGAAGAAACCCTGTGTTGATCCATTTACCCAATGCAGTTTTGAGTAGAACAATTTGTTCAATCGATGGGTCTGCGTTCTGCAAACTGTTATTGTCGTTGCATGGTTAGCTGTCTTTTGTCCACGTTTGTCCTAAAATCTTTTTGCGCAGGACGTTTTTCGTTTCTGTTCCTTTTTCTGCTTTGATTTCTTCCGGGAGGGAACCTTCCGAGCCCTTCAACAACGGGAGTACTGAAAAATTCATCTCTTCATCATTACCACAGCAGGTTTTCATTTGCGACCAAAACATCTTTGGAACCACCGTCGATTGTGTAGTGGTTGCATCTGAAAGATCATAATATCCTTTTGTATGAACATGGCACTCGCTAACGATAAGGTTTCTGAAAACTTAGACAGTCCACTGCCGAATTCGCTCTTGAGAGTGGTCGGGTAGACGTATTTCGTGGATTTCCATAATATACTTGGAGTAAATCGTGAAAAGAGGATCCAACTATCATTTATTTGAGTCTCCCGTTAACATCAGCTTGGTGTTGTGCGCCTTCCAGTATGGGGTCCCCGTGACCCCGTTTGTGCTTGGCTGGAGAAATGGCGGCCAATCGATGTCAGTGGCATTTGTGCTGTCAGTTTCTTTCCAGATTGTCTGATTGAGCGGTTGGGGGTGTAGGCACCTCCGTATGCTTGACCTAGGCCAGCACTAGGTCCCCTCCCTCACCCATTCTTTTTTCTCTTCACTTTAGGGCTTTAAATATAATGATGACGAGAAACCGCATCTTAATCTCTTGTTTACTGACTTATGCAACCGCCTACCGATTTTGGTTGCATTGGCTGGAAGTCATTATTCTCTTCAGGGTCGACTACACCCCTTCAGTGTATAATGAGGCTTAACTGGCACTCAGTGGTGGACGTAGAGGGCCCTAATAAAAGGTAAAAAAGGAAAGGCGAGCCCTGAAAGCTTATTTCAAAAGTCTCCATTTCCCCAGAGAAAATGACCAGGAAAGGCATAGCATACATCTAAAACCAAAGGAATAAACGCACCTGGTCATTATGTTGGATCAGCATGCCATCAGCAGGATTTCCGTCGCGAGCCCCACTCCGCACACAACAAAAGACAAACCTTAGATAGGCTGTCTGGCTAAGGAATGATAGCAAGTTCCCCAGGGTTACGTGCCCTAACCACTCGCAAGGAGAATCACGTGACTTGGTTTAGCACACCACTGATAGAACGTCGTTTTCCCAGTTTATTTTTCCCGTTAAAGTGAGCACTCTTATATAGATATAAATTAAAGCTTCAGCTGAGCCCCTTGGAGACCATCGATAGGATATTCCGGGTCAAAATTGAGAATAACTGGCGAATTTTTCACCGCTTCATTCAATCGAAGCAAACAAATGGAGGTTCTCTGCCGTTTAGATGTAACACACTACTCATAAAGTCGCTGAAATCCCTTCCATAGCCCACAGTAATGTGTTACGTCCATACAACAAAGTGATGTCTCGAAACAGGTTGTCTGATGCAGTAGATTCACCATAGACCAGATATTCGCTGTTTTTCCTAGAACCGGATTTTTTTCACCTGGTGTTTTCTATGCTGACCATCTACCTAGGTGGAAGAAACTTTTCAACGCAGTTTTATGGAAACACCCATGTTTGACGTAGCCATTTGTAGGAAAGCTTTTGAAAAGCTCTACATACACTTAGTCGGGCCGTTGGAGCTCTACTCTAACTTGGTCTTCGATATTGACTCAGTATCGCTAGTGGCACTGTTTGCATCCAGAACCCTGGTTTTTCTGAGAAGCCAAGGCTTAGTGGCGTGTGCGCAATATTGCTTTCCAAGCTGAGTAACCGGGCTGTTTTTGTGGAAGGTGAATAACGCGAATTATTCATTAGGTCGACCCTTTTTTACACTCATTTTCGAGTTACTCTTCGGGAATGGTCTGCCGGAGGAAGCACTCTACGGTGGACCAAAATTTTTTCGTCGGTGCGTGTCACAGTGTCTTGTTCTTCAGAACAAAGGGCTTGAAACGTGGTTGTCGATCAGTGTAAGGCCGGCACGGCACGATAGTACTTCCCTAGACGACATCAGTGGGCACTATACAGAGGAACTGGCTAATTCCGACCAAGTCTTAACGTTTAATAATCATTTTGATTCAAATTATCCATAGGTGGGACTCCGTCAGACATGCTGTGGCTCTGTTTGTTGGCATAGCCACGTGATTTATTGCCCATTACTCATGCATGAGTACAACACACCCATGCTTTTCGCACTTCATCGACTCTATTTGGTCAAATGAGCTCGTGTTGGCTCAGTGGTTGAGGCGCGAACCTGCTGACCTGAAGGTCCTTGGTTCACACCCGAGCGCAGGCTGTACAGACTTGGGCAACCTGACAGTATTTCGACTCTCGTGCTTCCTTCGGGTGACATGGCATCTAGGCACCGAAATGGTGCTATAGCTGATTCATTTTTATTTTATTATTAGATCAAGTGGTCACTTCCTGGTGTTGTTTTCCCCTGCTTCCCCCTTAGCTTGCCGGTGAATTCCTGGAACCCGACTGCATCAGTCCCACATTTCTCACTTGCCACCCGACTGTGATGAGTCCCTTGGCCAAGTGGCATCGTTCCAGGCCTGGTCTAACAGAACGCTTTGAATTGTTCATCCTGCGCAAGGAAATTTGCAACGCCTACACCGAACTGAACGACCCGGTGATACAACGACAGCGTTTTGTCGAACAAGCCAAGGTGAGCTCTTGTGGATATAAGTGTTCCGTTCCAGAGCAATCGATCATTTTGAAGTTTCGCTTAAGATTCGTTTCGTTCTTAAGATGAAATCGCTTTTCGGGGCTCACGAGTCTTCCCACTTTCAAACACTATTTTGGTGAAGAACCAAACACCAGAATCCCCTAGTAGCAATGGTAGAGTAAGTAGGCATCATCAAGATTGTCCCTGCATCACTCAAGATGCCCTTTTTAGGGGGGGAGGGTGAAGGATCTTTTTCAGATAAGCCCAGCAAAAAATTAAGCCCCGTCACCCGAAAAAAAGATTAGGAAAAATAGGATATGAAATTTATACTTTTAGTCTTTATTGAAGAAGGTGAATTTGGGATATGTCATTAATAATTTGCATCAAAAGGTCCGTTTTTCGGTGTGTGCCGTATTGACGTTTATTTTGCATCTTGTAGACGTGTCAAACAGATTCGATGGTTTTTGTGAGCTCTAGTCGTTGGATCCACAAAATTTTCAGTATGATTGACCGTTTCATGAATCAACAGTCAACAGCGGTCGTGTGGCTAATAGATAATTCCTCTGAGCAGAATTTGATTTTTGCCAAATTTTTGGACCAGCAATAAATGAATAAAAGTACTGTCCTAAACTCCATCCTAGACCGTTCCAGCCAAGTTCCTTTTCGAAGACCGATTTCTTGCCGACACTGTTGTGCATGACCCCTCCACCTGTCAGAAACAGTTGAAAGTGTCACTTGGTGGCCATTGTTGCATAAACTTCGCTGATGAATCACTCCGTGGTTTTGCAAAAAAAACACATTGCCGTCTTCTTGTCATGAACACGAGAGTTGAAAGCGTCAGAAAGTTCATTTAAGTTTTTACGTCCGAACAGAGAAAATTTTTGCACCAAATGAGCCTAGGTGCGGATAAGGAATTGCTTTCATCAAAAACAGGTCAAGGTTGTATGTGTACACTAAATTGGAGCTGGAAAGAAGTGGTGGGGCTTAACTTTTTGCACTAGTGGCGGGGCTTATCTCGAAGAGATCCGAAGTGAATACGTTCATAGGATGTGAGGAGAATGATCACTGCGACGTCCTATTTGACCCAATGCAGATAACGTTGAGTAATTCTACCTCACGGGTTGGTATGTGCTTCACACCTGCAAAGTCTAAAGCGGTGGTACACAATTTGGTTGGTTCGAACCCTAACCTTATGCTTCAGGATGAGTCGTTTGAGGTAGCAGACTAAATCGTCATCTATCTGGGCAGCTGTATGAATCTCGGTGGTCTATCCAAGGACGATGTGTCCATCCGGGTTGGTTGGGTCAGAGAAGCTTTCGTGAACCTGCATCACCTGTGGCATAGGCGTGACATCAGCTTGTCCGACAAGGGTTGAATTACAATGCTGCGGCGCTCTTCATATTAGTATACTGGTCAGAATCTTGGACGTTGTGCTCCGAAGACGTCAGGATGTGCTTGAGCATCGATGTATTCGGGGAATCGCCCGAGTCTGGCGGGAACATGGGATCAGTAATGCTGAAGTACGTCGAATGGTTTTTTGGGAGGAGATACCTCGCCCACAATAGATGAACTGGTCATACTCAGTTCCCCCTTGTAGTCATCACACAGTATGCGGGTATTAGAGCCGACAACCACTGTACTGGCTCAATTTGACGCCTATCTTCAATGTTGGATTTAAGGGTTACGACACAGATGAGAAATAGATCGGAGGGCTCTTTTCGCACAAGCACGCGATGGATGGAAACAAGCCAAGGGGGGTTAAACAATGATTTGGCAGCGAAGTGTGAAAGGCTTTGTCAGCAAACTGAGCTGTGCTGGTCATTGCCACCCCCATCGATGCGGACTCCATCGACATTTAGAGACATTTTCAGACATGACCCGATCGCGCCCTCAGTAGCAATCGTGCCTCCATGCGATTGTCTTCACTGAGCAGCTCCTCTTCCAATCGGAAATAAGAAGTCCACTGGCAACCTGTATTCGCCTGGCAATTTGTTGTATCGTGGGTGGCCGTCTATGGTTACGCCTGCACTGAGCCTGCCAGACTACGCGATAAGGAGAAGACAGAGAACAGGGGACATGGCTGTATTGCCAGGACAAAACATACAGAGCGTCTGCGTAATATACAGGATGACTAAATGGCCAAATATGGTCGTTCACTTGTTTGCTCCGTACAACCAATGGCGATGTTCCGGTCGTGGACACTTATAGGCCCACTACGCTGGTCGTATGTTGCTGAGCCATGTTTGGTGAGAGGCGCCAACTCACCTACTTTACGGGCGTGTCGAAG
>NW_008751903.1:231093-232588 GCF_000715545.1 Opisthorchis viverrini
AGCTTTAGCACCCTTTCGGTGCTCAACTGCCATGCCACCCGAGGGTTGCACGAGGGCTGGGATACTGCCAGGTTGCCCAAGCCTAGACAGGGGAAGTCGAGAGGCAGAGGTCGGGTTCGAACCACGAACCTTTCGGCCAGTAAATTCGCGCTCTAACCACTTGGGCCATCTCACCCCCATACGGCGAGTATGTGTTGTTTCCAACCGATAATGACGATGTGTTGTCATGTTTAACCAATTGCCCCTCTTATTAGGTCACGATAAGGTTAAATACAGTACCCTCCAACTACCGCCACTGAGGAAGCGGTACGGAACTTTTATTTTTTATGCCCGTTCCCCTCCATAACCGAAATAAAGATGATTCCTAATTTGTGGGATGCCTAATCTACTTTCCGAGCTCGGGATGGTTCATGGTCAAACAGGAAGGCCCGTGGTCCACACCCACCCCAAACGTCTCGACTGCTTGTATCTAGACTTGGGCAGCTTGGTAGTCTTCCAGCCCTCGTCAGTTCCTCGGGTAGAATGGCAGTTGAACACTGTTAGCTGATTCGGAACCTCAACTGACAGACAGTGGTATTTAGTTGAGCGATTTTTGATTTAAGACACAGGGTTTCGACGTAGATGGACAGTTGAAATGTTGCGAATATTCTACCCAATGTTCTGGAGTCTGAGTAGATTAGGTTTATTAGGTCTCGACTCTTGAGCAACCTGATCAATGGCGAATCTCTTGATTCTTGTTTTGCGGGCTAGCTAAAGCAGCTCTCGTGAATTCCCGACTGCTCCACTCTCTTCCATTTATCAAACTCCGGTCCCATCAAGCCTCTCTGTACTTTTATACAGGCATCATGTCTGAAGATAGTGTGACAGACGAAGTCAACGCACGAACCTCAAAGACCGGAATTGCGCCAATTAGGGGGCATCATGTCTGAAGATAGTGTGACAGACGAAGTCAACGCACGAACCTCAAAGACCGGAATTGCGTTTGCCAATTAGGGTCACTTATGGCCTCAAAAAGGGGTGCATCGGATGGGCTGCAGTGTTGTGCGGCTGTGAGCTTCTGGTGAAGGATCTGAGACCTCTTTGACTCCTGCTATTTCAGAAGAACTGTTGCTCGAATAATCGAGTTCGCAATGAGGAGACAGACGGCGCTTTACCCAAAGAATGTATTCGGCTGGTCATGCCGAGTCACCGCTTGCCAAGAGGAGCACTGTTTTCCATCAGGGTGGCGGAAACCCTCAAGGTGGACAAGGTGACAAGATAGAAATGTGGTTGCCGTGGATGCTATTTGTCTCCTACTTGACGCCCCCCCCCTGTACTTGGTTGGGGACACTGAACGATATAACATGCTATCGGTTTCTATCCAGATTGTTTAATGTTTGTAGGCAGCGAGGAGCCTAAGGCCCCTCGGTCAGATGACTGACAGTCAAATGGCCCAGCGACTTTTGCTTGTGTGGTTAGAAGGGGTTGGGGAGGGACATCGGTGGACGCTGAACTG
>NW_008751903.1:233679-240694 GCF_000715545.1 Opisthorchis viverrini
GGGATAACACATTACAGCCTTTACAATCCCGTCTCAGGGAATAGTACGATTTTGCCCCCATACCGCTTCGCAGTACGGGGCCTTACTTCTCTTTGTCTGGCTGCTCCCCTTTGGCCATCCTGGCATGGTTGCAGCTTGTTGAACGAAGTTCCAGCCAGTGTAGCCCGCGGGATGCAGGCAGCACTCAAGCCCGACCATCACGTCAAGGTGGCGGCTTTAGGTCTGACTGGAAATTGGAAGCGTAGCCATAGGGATGACTGTGAGAGGCTGGCCCCAGATCCCCTCCCTGTTCCTTTTCCTCTTCTATCCCAAATGGATCATCATTCTAGTAAATCAGCGTGACTGAATGTCAGTGAACCATCAGTCTTTGTCCTCTGGTGTTGCTGTCAGTTGTGAGCATGATACTCCGGGGGCCGGTGTCCCATTCAATGCTGTAGATGGTTGCCTTGGAAGTTGTAATCTGTGACAGTTCCCCCTTGTAGTCATCACACAGTATGCGGGTATTAGAGCCGACAACCACTGTACTGGCTCAATTTGACGCCTATCTTCAATGTTGGATTTAAGGGTTACGACACAGATGAGAAATAGAAATAAATAGTCGTTCAGCTGTAACACCCTTTCGGTTGCCCACTCTCAGCGTTCGAGATACCTGGATAGGGTTTGAAACGCAGACCTTCCGGTAAGTAACTTCACGTCATAACTACTGAACTATCTCGAACTCAGTGGTAACCTCCTAAAGAACTACCAGATTTGGAATCTTGGTAATGTTTGACCGAAAGCGCAGGTTCTTTATCTATTCGTGGTCTTTCCCCAGCGTTGTTTTGCTTATCTGCCACATTGACTGGAAATTGGAAGCATAGGCATAGGGATGACTGTGACAGGCTGGCGCCAGCCTCCCCGTTCCTTTTCCCCTTCTATCCTAAATTGATCGTCATTCTAGTAAATCAGCGTGGCTGAATGTCAGTGAACCGTCAGTGTTTGTCCTCTGGTGTTACTGTCAGTGATGAGCATGATACTCCGGAGGCCGGTGTACCATTCAGCGCCATAGACGAGCGTCTTGAAGTTGTAATCTGTGACAGTTCCCCCTTGTAGTCATCACACAGTATGTGGGTATTAGAGCCGACAACCACCGTACTGGTTCAATTTGACGCCTATCCTCAATGTTGGATTTAAGAGGTGTTACCACAAAAGATGAGAAATCGAAATGAATAGTTCAGCTGTAACACCCTTTCGGTTGCCCGCTCCTAGCGTTCGAGGTGCCTGGATAGGGTTTGAAACGCAGACCTTCCGGTAAGTAAATTCACGCCATAACTACCGAACTATCTCTAGTCCAAACTGTCGGATTTGGGATCTGTTTACTGGTTGACCGAAAGCGCAGGTTCTTTATCTATTCGTGGACTTTCCTCAGCGTTGTTTTGCTTATCTGCCACATTCTCATTTTCGCGTTTTTCCAGGCCAAGGCTGCTGGCGACGGCGAAGCGATGCCAACCGACGAACCGTTTTTGACGGCCCTTGGCTACGGTCTTCCTCCCACAGCTGGGTGGGGCATGGGGATTGATCGGCTGGCCATGTTTCTGACCAATACCAACAATTTGAAGGAAGTCATTCTGTTCCCCGCGATGAAGCCAGAAACGCCCGTAGCCGATACGAATCCAGCCAAAACCACGACCCAGGAAGTTGTAATCTGTGACAGTTCCCCCTTGTAGTCATCACACAGTATGCGGGTATTAGAGCCGACAACCACTGTACTGGCTCAATTTGACGCCTATCTTCAATGTTGGATTTAAGGGTTACGACACAGATGAGAAATAGAAATAAATAGTCGTTCAGCTGTAACACCCTTTCGGTTGCCCACTCTCAGCGTTCGAGATACCTGGATAGGGTTTGAAACGCAGACCTTCCGGTAAGTAACTTCACGTCATAACTACTGAACTATCTCGAACTCAGTGGTAACCTCCTAAAGAACTACCAGATTTGGAATCTTGGTAATGTTTGACCGAAAGCGCAGGTTCTTTATCTATTCGTGGTCTTTCCCCAGCGTTGTTTTGCTTATCTGCCACATTTTCATTTTCGCGTTTTTCCAGGCCAAGGCTGCTGGCGACGGCGAAGCGATGCCAACCGACGAACCGTTTTTGACGGCCCTTGGCTACGGTCTTCCTCCCACAGCTGGGTGGGGCATGGGGATTGATCGGCTGGCCATGTTTCTGACCAATACCAACAATTTGAAGGAAGTCATTCTGTTCCCCGCGATGAAGCCAGAAACGCCCGTAGCCGATACGAATCCAGCCAAAACCACGACCCAGGCAAATTCCGACCAAACTGGAGATTCGCTTGCCAAACCCGCTGCAACAGAATCGTCCACTGTAGCACCCGTTACCGCTACTCCAGCGCCAGTTTCTAACACCACAGCGTCAGAACCTGAGAAGATTTCCCCAAACCGCACAACATCTCCGGCGGATTTCCCTACTCCAGCCGAATCGGCACACCTAACCTCCGACCCAGCTCTCCATACGCCACCCAGAACAGGGAATGAGGCCGCGACAACTCCAAAAAGCAGCGGCGGCTCAAAAAGCGGCAAAAAGAAGAAAGGCCGGAAGTCATAGCTATTTTGTGTGGGACTGCTCTTTGGACATGCAAGCACCGAGTGTCCGAAATCGGTTTTGTTTGTTATTGCTGTTGTTGTGTTGTTGTGTAAAGAAGAAAGGCCGGAAGTCATAGCTATTTTGTGTGGGACTGCTCTTTGGACATGAAAGCACCGGGTGTCCGAAATCGATTTTGTTTGTTGTTGTTGTTGTTGTGTCCCCATATTTGTCGTCCCCCTCCCCCCAACACCGCCGGTACTGGCGTTTGATACCCCTATGGTTTTTTTCCACTCTCCACCTTCGCCAACCTGTAGCGTTTCCCAAAGAGCCAGATGTATTTGTGTGGAAAAGGCATTTGTTTTCACCTTCCGGTTGAAGGTTAGTTAGCTAGGAACTCTAGTCTTGACGCAGAACATTCGTTTGTTGATCACGTTTAAACTGTTTGTATAGACCGCACTAGGCTGTTAGCTGCAGTGGGATGGCGTAATGGACCAAGTGGTCAGAGCGCGAATTTACTGACCGGAAGGTCGATGGTTTGAACCCGACCTCTGCCTCTCGACTTCCTCTGTCTAGGCTTGGGCAACCTAGCAGTATCCCAGCCCTCGTGCTTCTTTCGTGTGGCATGGCAGCTAGGCACCGAACGGGTGCCACAGCTGAATGCTATCTTTTTTGCGGTAGGTCAGACGGTGTACTTGCTCCAAGCAGAATTTACCTAGTTGTGTCAAACACGACCTTCTACAACAAAGCATTCCAAATTTGTTTCGATTTTTTCCGGACTTCATCTCATGTAAAGCTTCAAACTGATCAGCGTGTAGGTTAACCACATTCGCGTCGTGGTCAGCTGCACTCGTTTGCAGATTTCGTGTAGCGTCCAGTGAACGTATTTTGCATGTTTTGCCTAGTCTGCCTCAGAGTACCAGCCTTTAGAGACTCAGGAAGGTCGTTTGGATGACTGTATTTTTTCCATCTCAATATGATCAGCTGTGGTCTTCTGACAATTCAAACGGGGAAGTGTAGCGTCCCCTCAAAGAGCGAATGGTATTCGGGAGAAATAACTCACCCTCAATAGATGAACTGATCACACTGGATCGGTTGCGCCGGCTTGGCCACGTGCTGCGTATGCCACACGACCGACTTCCTCGAAGGATGGAAGAGAGCCAGAGGCTGTCAAACAATGCCTTGGCAGCAAAGTATGAAAGCCATTACAAGCAAACTCAACTGCGCTGGTTCTTGCTGTCTTCCTGGATGGAGACCCCGAGACGGACCACATAAATGGTTGGAGACATTATCAGACATGGGACTGTCGCGCCCTCAAAGGCGCTCCTCATGCATCCTTCTATGCATAGCTCGCTTCCCTATTCCCCTACTCAATAGTCCATTGACAGTTCTGTGTTTACGCACCAATTTATCAGCTCCCGCCTCTAATGCGCAGCTACCTATTTCACCTCCCCAAATCATTGGTGGATGAAACTGTGGCAGCTACAACCACTGTACGAAAAGTTATTACAGCTGACAAAAAGCAATTGAATCAACAAATCATTGGTTGAATGAGCTGCTCAGTTCTCCACTGGACTGGTGGGTTTTTCCAGCCGAATTCGCAATACGAAAGCTGACGCTGATATTCTGTGACACGGGGGGCTATTTATGAGTACTAGACTCGACAAACTGGTGGGCTGACAGCTATCCCACTTTATTCGCAAACCCAAATGTTTTTTTTCGATTCAGCTTCATACCACCAACCTTAGCAACAGCAAGTGCTCCACTGATCCATTCGTTTGCTTTGTAAACTTGCCCTGCGTTAACTGACGAAATTCACCGTCATTATCGATTGGCTGAGGGTGTGCAACAAACGTTTCTGGCTGCATGACGAGAGTGGGTGGTGTGACGCACATTCGAACGCTTTCGTTAGCGCAGCGTGTGTCTGTGTACGCGCATTCCCCTTGGCGTATCATGGTGGACCACGCGTTGTGTCCGGTCAGAACTACAGGGGATATCTGCCACACCACACGTGAACGGAAAGCCAATAGGATCGATCGGCGAAACGCTTTTATTGATGTTCTCTCATTTGGGATGACGGTACGTACCTAAACTGTCGGGCACCTCCGCTTGCCTGTTCCGAATAAACAACTTTCCTCTCGAACGTCAGTTTCTTTCGCTTTCGGCTGCAATACTACCGTGCCAGTCAATCATTCCACACTCCGAAGATTTGGAGGCCAAACTGTAAGCAGGAGGGAGTGACACTGAAAAGGTGGGAGGAGAGGTGTTGGTGACACAACTCCACCCTCTTTTGCAGGTGGTCATTCCGCCGTCTTGCCCAATGCATGGATGCACCAAGATGTCACACCCAGCGTCACCATTATCAATCATGGTTGAAAGTGTTGTTCCACCTATGCCCGGTTTGGGTGGCATCCCACTGACCCTGTTTGGAGCAGGAATCCCGCTGTTTATTGACCCTTCGGTGGCTGAAGAAGATCGGCTCATTAGACATCCTGATTAGCAAAGCCAGTCGAGATAGTCCATCCTATCCCACGACTCTGGATGATGTCACAGAAGGACAAGCTGTTCCAAACATTGAAATTCCAATTTCTCTGGTACATCAGCGGCAAATCCCGCTGTTTCTCACTGGCCCAGAATTCATCCACTTCTTGGATCAATGAAGCCGCAACAAACAGGCTTTCAGGATAAGGTACACACGATCTCTGTGCTTGTCCAGAAACTCTGTAAATCGACGTTCAGAATATCTGACTGCATGGTGGAGTAGATTCTCCCGGTTTTGTTTTCCTGATACGTCGAGGACTTTCTGAATAAATTATCCTGATTGTACGACCATGAATCACGGTTGTCTCGACATCGATAGCTATCCTATACAAGCTTTCGACTCAATTTATTACGGCTCGTGCGATTTTTTCGCCAATATGTAACAAATGAAGTATTTTGTACAACGAAAGTATAGCAGCGGTTGCGTTTACTGCCGCAACTCAAACAGCCCATATTGATCTGTCTATTGATCCATATTGAAGTAGTCGGTCGATTGACCTGGTCAACTGTGGTTTGATTGTAATTTGATGTCCGATCCCGATAAGAGATTCGCAATATTAGGCGAGTCACGTGGGAATAAGTAATTCGTATTCAGATACTAGCTGTCGACTGGATATGAGTGAACTGAGCGGTCTTGTATAGTTCCGTATAATCTGCCATATAATCTGTCTCAAGGAAGTAACTCCGACGAGTTCTGTGAACTTCGGGCTAGTAGGAACCCCCATTTTTGTCCAACCACTGCTCAGCTGAAATGACATTACTGATTGAAATCAGTAATCTGTGACTCGGCGAGCAAAGCTGATCTCCACGATATCCATCAGGTCAAAATCGTACATCCGTGGCACCCTTTCGGCGCCTAGCTGCCATGCCACCCCAAAGAGACACGATGGCTGCAATGCTGCCAGATTACCCAAGCCTAGACAGGGGAAGTCGAGAGGCAGAGACTGGGTTCGAACCACGGACCTTCCGGTCATTCGATGCGCGCTCTAACCGCTTGAGCAATCTCGCCCCCTCCACCAAGTCACACACAACCACTTTCAAGTCCAGATGTTTGTGAAATCAAGAGGAACTGGCATGTAGAAATAAGAACACACGCTTATCCTGTCTTTTCAGAATCCCAGATCTCTGACGCGCAAAACTGGCGCTGACAGATTTATCTAGATTTCAAACATCACAGGCAGCCCTGTCACGTGGATTTATAGTTGACTATGAGATGAACTGGGGCGTGAGATGGGGAGCTCAAGATGGCTCGGTGAATAAAGCGCGAACTTAGTGACTGAAAGGTCCGTGGTTCAAACCCAATCTCCCGTCTTGATTGATCCTGATTAGGCAATTTAGCGGTCATCATCGACAACATGACATCAGTGTTCAACACCGATGCTTCGCTGCCGTACAACCATGACTTATTTGAAAGCATTACTGTAAAAAAAGTAAAGGTTGACGGGGGGACTCAGTGCTAGCTTACCACAATAATTCCGAGGTGCCTACACCTCCATATATTCACTCAGGCAATCTGAATAAAAACTGACAACAAGAACATCACTGACATCGGTTGGCAGCCACATCTTGTAGTGTCTCCAACCAGGCACAGTGAGGATCACACAGTCCCCATCCTGGAAGGCGAGTAGCACCGACAGCACCCAAGCGTTTCGTGATCTCCTTCATACTCCTCTGCCAGGTCATGGGTTGGCCACCTCTCTGTTTACGCCACTCCGAATTGGGCATGGAAAACAGTACTCTCTTCGGCAAACGATGGTTCGGCATGCGTAAAACATGTCCCAACCAACGCAGCTTCTGGTGCTGGACACATTCTTCAATGGAAGTACCCGTTACACAACCGAAAACACGCTTTCTAACTGCCTCGTTACGGATTCGCCGACACCAACCCACACGAG
>NW_008751903.1:241530-266150 GCF_000715545.1 Opisthorchis viverrini
CCACACTCACTACGCGTCCCTTTTTTGAAAATGGGCACTACCACCGACTTTCCCCAGTTGTCTGGGACGGACTTCGTTTCCCAAATGCAAGCAAACAGATCGGACGAGCGCTGTCTGAGGACTTTACCCCCGTCTTTGAACAGTGCGTGTGGAAGGTCATCCGGACCAGGAGCTCCTTGGCGCCTGAGAGAACATGCAATTTAGCGGTACTTCAACCCTCGTGTTTTCTTCAGGTGGCATGGATGCTATGCACTGAAAGTGCGTTACAGCTGGACGGTTTAGAGTAACATCAATGGCGAAATGACTCCATTCTAAGTGCTATGTCTTGCCGACGGTTGTGTGGTTTCTGTGTCGGTCCTTGGCTTGCTGTAGATCAGAAGCCCCGATGACTCGAGGCAGCCCGTCGTGGAGGCAGGAAAGTAGTCGTAACTCTGTTTATACAATTATCACGCTACTTTTCAAGCCAACCGTGACTGAAGGACGGTGGAGCCAAGCCAACAGGGGATAATGATATTGTCCCAGAAGGGCTTGATGTACAATCGGTAGTTTTTAATTGAGCACCGTTGCGCTTTCGACCCAAAAGCTTCATCAGGCCAAGTGAGCAGGTCACCAAATTGACCAGGTTATAAGACAGACGGGAACCAATCAGTAAGTCCTCTTCAGATTATCACACCACATCAGTGTTGAGTGTCAACTGACTGCTCTTATCGGTTAGTGTGGTTGTCAAAATCTTGCGTTGGTGGATTGGGGGAGTTTCAAGTTAATTCTGATCGGCCTCGGTTCCTTAATCTGGATGATTCACCTCGGGTGCTGCCGAGAGATTTTCCTTGGTCTTTGTGGGGTTGTGACAGCTCCGACAATTTAGTTTGGGGGGTGAGTGGAATTCAGATAACGACTACTCCTCGGTCGTGGGCTATCGAGTAGTTTTCAGAAATCTTATGAGTATTACAAAATATAAATGCATCGCGATATCTCGAATATCGTAGCGCTGAAACATGNGACGCAGCACATTCATTTGTCTGGAAACATCAAAACCGAGTGATTCAGCTGGGTTCCAGGTGAGTCTCTCGAAAAGCCAAATTAGTTTGTAAATGAGTGTATTTCGCTGATTTCGTGCAATTTGGTTTCAAGTAGAACCTAGGGTTGACGGAAACTCGGGGACTGCTCCTACCTGATGAGCCCCAAGAGGGGCGAAACCGGTCGTGGGCTGTCGAGGGGTTTTCAGCAACCTTAAGAGTAGTGCATTACAAAATATATATGACTACTCCTCCTTCTGACGACCGCACACCAACACTTGTCAGCTGGACTGATGCAAAACCGTTCTCCGCACGCTTGTCAGTTCCACGCTTGCTCTTCAACTGCCTCGTCCATTAGTCTCTCCGACGTGATATGACTATCAGCCGAACTTCCTGAAGGTACAGGGGATGCACGCTGCTAATGAGTTTGACAAGTTGTCGATTTGTGAGGGAAGACCGAATTAACCGGCAAGTCGCAATTCACACGTGCCACCACAAATGCTTTCGTTTTTGGATGGCTGACAGACCATCCCGGCTTCGGAAGTGCATGCATTTATGTTAAGCGATGACATCAAATTCACGCCCACATCACTCTCGTTTGAACATTGGTTCTCCTATCCTGGCACAATCATTCCAGTGAGTCTGCATCAATAGACTGGAGCACTGGACCCGAGTTTTATCAGAGCTCGTCATCAGTGCATATGCTTTGCATTCCGCAAATCTGACATGAGGAGCCAGCGGGTTGTCACTGCTCCATCAGTGCACGATGGGCGCTTTTGGATTTTCACATCTGGAAAGGCGCACGTGTTTGGTCGGCCCAATGCGTCGAAGGACGATCTAGTAACCGTCCTGGGGCTATGTTGTTCAGTGGTTAGAACGCGAATCTACTTACCGGAAAGTCCTTGATTCGAAGCCGACCTCTTTCTCTCGATTTATCCTGTCTAGGCTTGGGCAACCTGACAGTAACCCAGCCCTCGTGCTTCGTTCTGGTGACATGGCAATTAGACACCGAAAGGGTCCCAAGGCTGAACGATTTACGAACCGTCCTGGTTATGTTGATCAATAAAACACGATAAATTCACACGAAGCTTAGGAGATACGTTCAACTGTTAGACGGATGACGTGTGTTCGTATTCACATCTTGGACCACCTCTCGAGTCGTTATGTTGTCACACAATTCAAAGGTCAGCAGTGAAGATTTCCAAATGAAGCTTTAGACTACCGCAAAGGTTTCTAGGATTCCTACTAACTAAGCGGTCGATAAATACTGTTGTCCTCATGACGATTTTGCAGACTATTCGTAGAGAATGAAAATTTTGGCTATGTCAATATTCCATACATCATTAAGCGTCACTGTGTTAAGCTGGTCACATGACACCAATTATTTCAACGAAGTACGCCGGCTTAGATAGGTTATGATGGTCTATAAGTGCTTCGAAATCGATAGCGTGGGCTACTAATTGATCAGTACTGCTCTCTTTGTAACCCTGGGCATCTAACACATCGGCATGCTTCGAAGATCTTTCCTCTGTAGGGTAATTGAAACCATTGTCACTTGTCACTTTAATAAGCCTAATTATATGGACATTTTTCTTAAATTCCGGTTGATCAACTAAGGAAAGCATAAAAGTCGGATATCTGAAGGATACTGTATCTCACAGTTCAATAAAATACATCACTTTGGCAAGTTTCTTCCTTACGATGTATGCTGATTCACTACATAACTGTGAAGCTATGGGTTGAATGCACCCGGAGCATCTGAAGTCGACAATAGCTTTGGTCTGGGGGTCTAACTGTGGCGGACATTCGGTTTGTTTGCTTGGATCTGAGCTTCATTCCACTCAGCCACATTCACAGACAGCTACTTACCGTAAACGTACTGTGCCATCATAAACGAGAGATTCAGGTGAGCCTCCTGTGAAAACCAAATTGGCATGCGAACGAGTGTGGGCCATTATATTTTTTAATGCACTACTCATAAGGTTGCTGAAAGCTCCTCGACAGCCCACTATCGGTTTCGCCCTTCTTGGGACTCATTAGGTAGGCGCAGTCCCCGAGTTTCCGTCAACATTATGTTCAACCTTATGGTTTCAAACAGAACATAAGGCTGACGGAAACTCGGAGACTGTGCCTACCTGATGAGCCCCAAGAAGGGCGAAACCGGTCGTGGGCTGTCGAGGAGTTTTCAGCAACCTTATGAGTGATGTATTACAAATATACATGTATCGCGATATCTGGAATATCGCAGCGACTGAAACATGAGGCGGCCTGTCGCAGGCACATTCAGTTGCCTGGAAACATCAAAACCGAGTGATTCAGCTGGGTTTCGGGTGATCTCTAGAAAAACCAAATGAGTGTGGGCCATGTTTAGCGTGTCTTGTCTGACATTGATTTTTGATTGCTCATCATCGTTATGGTCGACAGCACGACGTCGAAAGTGATGCCTCGCTGTCGTACTAAAATCGATCAGCTAGACTGGATGTTGGGGTTTGAAGGTGCCTAAGGCTCTCAGCGCCAGCGAACCTGCAATTATTTCGGCCAGGACCGATCCAAGGCGAACTGCATAGTCAGTCTTGACGGACGGGCCTGCTAGAAGGAAGTTATTAATAGTAGCCTGTCACCCGCCTTGGCGCGAGTAAGACGACCCGGCTGGTGAGACCATGCGACGTCCGATGTGGCATGACACCTTTGTCAGTTGTGTCTCGGTTGTACGTGGGCTGGGATACTGCCAGACCTGGACAAGAGAACGATAAGGACCATCGACCAACGCCTTTGGCTGTCTGACTGCAAGGCGGTAGTGTTTCGCGGAAAATGAAAGCACATCACAATGTTCAAACAACAAGTCAAGTAGAACATAAGGTTGACGGAAACTCGGGGACTGTGCCTACCTGGTGTGCCCCAAGAAGGGCGAAACCAGTCATGGGCTGTCGAAGAGTTTTCAGCAACCTTGTGAGCAGTTTCCTTTATGAAAAATCATTATACATGTTCCTAGGTCTCCTAGGGCTAGGAGACCGCTGGTCAGACCTCCAACATTTGGCCAACCTGGTATGTGAGACTCTGTGAGTGCCGTACGGCCATCCCTCAGTGTAGCTCAGCGAGTCCCAGACGCACGCAAACCGTCACATCACTGTAATGTTTAGTTACCTTTACTTGCATTTTGAACAACAAAAAAGTTACATCCTGAAGGTGTTCAAATATGGGCTTGACCTTTCCTGATTTGCTTTTAATTTGAAAGGTTTACGTCGCCAGCAGCTCCGGGCTTTGTTTTGATTCACATTATTACATTATATTGTATTATATTATATATTATATATTATAATATTCATCAGACGGACGCACAGACTTGCGATGATACAAGGAATTATTGAAGTGGTGAGACAAGTGAGTGAGTTTCCCTAAAGTAACCCTGCTAGGCTGAACAGTCGGCTTGTATAAATCTATCTGGTTTCCAGAATTTACCTGTTTCGCTGGTCTCCTGAGGCACAGCAACGCCATGCAGCCATGGAGAAAAGAAGCCATAGTAAAAGGTGAAAAGCAAGAGGAGGGGTGGGCTTGTGGTCTTGGACAAAGCAATCGATAATGAGTTGCCCAGACTTAACCAAACCCTTGAGACTCCTGAAGGACGACCTTGCAGTTTGAAGCTACAAATTGCATTGCGAAACGGCTTCCGATAGTTTATCTATTCAAAAATTGAACTCGTGCACGGACGTGGTTACCTACACATTATATGGTGGTGTGGCTTGCGGAATCGATCGAAAATGGAGAGAGAGGGGGGGGTACAAAACTGACGAATCTGATTAGTCATGAAAAAACTCGTTGTAGACCCCAACGTAACCAGAAACATGGGAATAAATGACATGGAGACCAATCAGGACACAGAATAACACAGCGACCAATGGAATCGCCCGATAGAACGACCAATCGTGGTCAGCCCCGACCAGAAACACGTATATTATGACTCATGAAACAACACTCAACGAGCAAAACACAGACCCATTGGTACGCTCACAGTGCTCGCAGACAACGCACTGATGGTGTCACCTCGATTGGTAGCGAAACGCTTGCAATCAAATTACCCACCTCAGCGAACAAGCCAACTACCGGACCCGAAGGCTTGCAAACTTTGGGGTATTCTTCTTTCGTCAAATGTATGTAGAATAGCTATTCTATCCACCGGATTCAAGACCCGTTTGAAGTGCAGCACAGACGCTCTATCTGTCTGAAGTCCTACTTGGCACTCTCAGGCTGCATCCTGCATGATGTCATATGATTGAGCCTGGTAGCCACCGTTTTACGGCTGGAGGCAGACGTCCAACGAAGATATTCAGCCTGGTGGTCAAATTTTTCAATTCATCTTTGACAACGTGCGATTTTTTGGCGCAGTTCTGTGCATGTGTACCAGCTCCCACCATTTATAGAGCCCTTTGAGTGTACCAGGTTTCCTTATCCTCACACAGACTGGGTTTGTTTGGCGTCCGACAGCCTTTCTGGTTGAATTGTGCTCAGCTTTCGGAACAGCGACAGTGGATGTTCTGAAATTTCGAATACGTATTGGGCCCTCAGAAACAAGGTCGCTCAGGGAAGCTGAACACACCACCAAGTTGCGCATCCGATGAGCGAATCGGGAAGGTAAGGACCGCTTTTTCCAACCTCTAACACCTATGTTGTTGATGTGACATTAGTTTGTCAGGAGCAGAGTTTAAACTTCGGTAGTGCGATCCGTGTTGCTTTATGGATCAGAGGACATACGGAAGATGTCAGTGTTTGATTATCGGTGTCTCCGCAGCATTGGTCAAGTCTGGTAGGAACATCGATTTGTAATGCTGAGGTACGCCAGATGGTCTTAGGAAGAAGGAACTCTCCCGCGATAGACGAACTACTCACTATTCATATGTTTCGCTGGTTGGCTCATGTACTTCGCATGCCAGAAGACCGTCTGCCTCGCTGAGCTCTGTTAACCGAACCCTGTGCCGGATGGATAAGAGCGAGAGATGCACAGTGTATGACCTGGCAACGAAGTACAAAAACACTAGCCACTAAACTTAGTCGGGTCAGCTACTGCTGCCTCCCTGGATAGGGACCGCGGGACTCAACTCACCAGTCATTAATACCACTGGCAGAAATGGCCCAATCGTGCAGTCAGTGTTGCTCGTGCACCAAAGCTTCAATGCGTAGCTACCCAGTTCCCGAAATAACCAGATTAGCCATCGCCTCCAAGCCTTGGCTTTATGTTTCACACTCTTCCATTTTCGGGTGATCGAAGGAACTGACGAATCCTACTTCTGCACTGAAATCGCAGGGTGGTAAGGACGACATCTAAACTCCTCAGGATGGTGATTTCCCGTAAAAATACCTTTCACCGATTTTGAGCCATGGTTGGTACGGCTTCAGCTCGGATTACGCGGCCACAGCGCCAATCACCCTCCAGTCACACATCAAGTGGTCACGAGTCGACCGGTTAATCGAGTAGCGACTTCTTCGATGGAAGTCCCTCCCATCTTGTGAATTTATTCTTCCAATGAGCTGTTTGTAAATGATTAGAAGTATGATAGCGCTTGACGACTCTTTCCAAAGACGGAACTGCTGTACGACGATGGTTGTTTGGCCTTTCAGTATGGAACGGCTTCACTTACAGGACGGAATTCCCATTGAAAAAACATGTATGTTTTGAAAGTTTGATGGAAGTAATATTCTTACCGAGTAACGCCGTCCGACTTATCAGAAGACGAGCTGCTCTGTGCATGGTTGGAACAAAGTAGCACCTGTGCACACCTTCGAGGTGTTGCTACCTAATCGCACTTGTTATGTCTGCAGCGTTCTCATACGTGGATTGCGAGCCTCTTCTTTCTACCAAAAGCTCGCGAGCTCAGCTTCTGCAGCGGCAAACAGTATCCCAGACCAATAAATGGATCTTTTCCAGCTAAGCCCCACCACTAATGCAGAAAGTGCATGTGCGAAAAGTTAAGCCCTGCCCCACTTTTGCCAGTTCCAATTTAGTGTACATACACAACCTTGACCTGTTTTTGATGAAAGCAATTCCCTATCCGCATCTAGGCTCATTTTGTGCAAAAATTTTCTCCGCTCGGACGTAAGACCTTAAGTGAACTATCTGACGCTTTCAACTCGCGTTCATGACAAAGAGATGGGCAATACGTCTTTTGCAAAACCACAGAGTGATCCATAAACAACGTTTATGCAACAATGGCCACCAAATGACACTTTCAACTGTTTCTGACAGGTGGAGATGCAATGCTCGAAAGTGTCGAAAAGAAATCGGTCTTCCAAAGGGAACTTGTCTGGAGCGGTCTAGGAAGGAGTTTAGGACAGTAGATCTATTCATTTATTGCTGGTCCGATAATTTGACAAAAATCAGATTCTTCTGAGAGGAATTATCTATTAGCTACACGATCACTGTTGACTGGAAGAAATTTCTTCGTGAAGTTTGCGCCTGACGGCTTTTGCAGACTCCAGCAGTTATCGGCAGCCCAGGTCTACACGTCGAGATCGATGAAACGCTAATATTTCGCCGTAGAAACCACGGAGGGTGAGTTCTTCCCCAGCAGTGGATTTTCGAAGGGATCTACCGGGAGACCAAAGAGGTGTTCATGTATGTAGTGCCAGGTCGAACTGCGGCTACTCTAATGAACACAATCCAGGTCTGCCTCACTCGCGACTCAACCATCAGAAATGACACTTTCACATCATACCAAGGAAGTGAAACAATCCTCTTTTTTCTATTTTTTTTTTGGGTGGCGGGGGTTAATTTTTGGCGGGGCTTATCTGGAAAAGATCCCAAGTAATCGTCCTAATGTCTTGCTGTTCCCGGGAAGCCGACAGACCTCGATCCGGCCTTGATAGAACATATTGGACACACAAGTCACCTCTGTCGTACTACAAAATCTGGAATTTAGAATGTTCTTTGTATACCATTCAAGAAGTTTGTTGTATCCCTTCACCTCCCCTGACGCTACCGGGTTACGGACAGAAAGTACTGTGTATTAATACAAATACGGTGTTCTATTTATACCATCCACTGGCGACCATATTTGGTGATCGATCCGTTCTCAACCAACCAGTGTGTCTTCTGCACGCCAACACAGGCTCTCGAGCCGCTGTTTTCGTTGTCATGGTTTGTCATAGGTGGCCGTCTGTGCGCTTCATTTGGAAATCCCTACCTCCCAATGTTGTACATTCGCCGAGTTTAACCATTTTCAAGAACAATTTAGATGCATATCGTGTGTCCAAACCGAATCTGGAACTGTTTAACTCCATGTGATACTCAGCAAACATTACGCATATTTTTGCGTCCCTTTGTATATATACGTTCACCCTATGGTCGTTGTAAAGTTAACTGCTTTTTAGACCATTAAACCTTGAATTACCTTGAATTCAGTACGGAGTGCACCTGTTGCCTTGAGCATCACGTGGGCGTGAAATGCTCTTTCGACCTTGCTCCGGCGCATGAGAAATCAGAATTTATCCCGGTCAACGGTCTTCCTGTGCGACACCTGGCCGAAGCACGGAACTCGTGCTTTCATAAAGGAAACTACTCACAAGGTTGCTGAAATCTTTTCGACAGCCCACGACCGTTTTCATTCTTCTTGTTGGAGCTCATCAGGTAGGCTAAGTCCCCTAGTTTCCGTCGAATTTATGTTCTACTTTAACCGAAATTTCACAAAATCAGCGAAACAACCATTCGCAGATGCATCTGCCGCCAAAACTAACTTGGCATGCAAAGGAGTGTTCGTTCTCTTTACTTAGGCGTCTTCAGATGAATTGAGCCATTAACTGTTGTTGGCTTACTGGTATGAGATGCCAAGCAAACCGCACTTTACGGTCCATAGCACAACTAACGCGAATTATTTTCATCGAATCATTTCCTACGTTTGCTCATAGTCAATCTTCACCCTCTCCGGGTCCCATGACTCCACACCAAAGGAGGACCCGTGTTTCGAGATGTTAGAGCCCATCAGTAGTGCTCTGAACTCCGGTCGTCTGACATGTGAGGTGAGCTTATTGTCACTAACCTACGTTGGACCCACCTGAGCTATCCTACAGTAGTGCTCTGAACTCCGGTCGTCTGACGTGAGGTTGTCACCAAACCACGTTGGACCCACCTGAGCTATCCTGTTGGAGCGGGCGAATGTCGCTCGCACGGAACGATATGATTGGTTGGTTCGACGATTCGATCAACCAACCAGTAGCTGCCTGACTGTGTAGATCGGCTCACTTCGTGGCACGTCCCAGTCAGCAAGCGCGTCCGTGCGTCCTTTCTGACTGGGAGGTCTTGACAAGCGGGTCAATCGATCGATAAAGCCAGGACAGTTACCGGCTCATCGCTCGAGCCATTGTGTCAACCACTCATGTTCCTTGAGCGTGAACACATTCATGTTCCGACTTGATAATTCAACCGCGTATAGCGTGCGTTGGTGGAGTAGCGGAGTAGCCCGCCAATGTTACACAATATTGATGAGCTCTAACGATAGTGAAACTCGAGAGCCGTGCCTCCGTTTTTTGGTGTCGATTCATCAGAAAACTCATTTTTGTTTTCATGGAGGTTGCTGAAAACCCCTCGATAGCCCACGACCGGTTTCGCCCCTATTGGGGCTCATCAGGTAAACGCAAACCCCGAGTTTCTATCAACCCTATGTTCTACTTGAACCCAACTTGGACTGTTTTCGAGAAATACACTCATTTGCAAATCAATTTGGTTTTCATGAGAGACCCATCTGAATCGTTTATAATATTCTTCAACTGAATGTGCTGCACACAGGCCGCCTCATGTTTTAGTTGGTACGATATTCGAGATATCGCAGTATATTTTGATGGAGGAATACACTCATTTGCAATTCAATTTGGGTTCAAGTAGAACATACGGTTGACGGAAGCTCGGAGACTGCGCCTATTTGATTAGCTCCAAATAGGGTGAAACCGGTCTTGGGCTGCCGAGGAGTTTTCAGCAATCTTCTGAGTAGTTTCTTTTATGAAAATATACTGCGATATCTCGAATATCGTGCCCACTGAATCATGAGGCGGCCTGTGTGCAGCACATTCAGTTGTAGAATATCATAAACGAGAGATTCAGTTGAGTCTCTCGAGAAAACCAAATCGATTTGCAAATGAGTGTATTTCTCGAAATTCATTTTTGTTCTTTTTCGCTCCTCCAATTCAACATGCGCCGCTGTTATTCCTATCGCGTTCGAAGACGGTTGTGGTCACGGCCCGATCCAATGCTCCACTCAGAAATCGCTCAAGTGACAGGCACAGGTGTATATCACGCTCGTGTGTCATCCGTTTTTGTCGTGATTAGCCAACAAACTGTTTGATCTTGCTACAGGACATAAGAGCAGGACAGTTGTCAACTGACTGCGTTTCAAATAGAGTGTTTTGCCCAAATGAATAATATCGGCCCCAAAGAAACTGTCCAATGTATGCTAGATTGTCCGCTAACATTGAACTACGCTATCGAGATAAACTTCGCGTTATTGGGTTACCAGAAAGTTTTCAAGAAGTCAGTCACTAATGCTCAAATGCAATACAAGACGTGGTTTATATTTCTGTCAGTTTCTGAGTAATATTCTCTCCTAACTTAGCTCCTTTGTTTGTATACTTCGTTAGAACGAAAGTCACATATGCTCAGCTGAGGCGTTTAGTGATTTTTTATCGATCAGTAAAGTGCACCATACGAGCGACTGTCAATTTAATAGAACTACTTACGTTTTTATTGGAGCATCCAATCCATCGGTCATCCAAACTGTGAGCGTAAAGTCAACAGAACGTCAAATAATTTCATCTGCCACGCGTAGACTAATGAGTCACAGAATCGATTATACTAAAGTCAGACTGATATCTTGATATCGAGCGAGATTACGGGATAGTTGATCCGGTAGTCAAGTGAGCAAGGTCCTAGACTGTGGGTTCAATGAGATTATCGAAGGGACCTTCGAATTGGCTGCAGAATCAGGTTGGTAGTACTGTTCGCTATAATGTTCGTACATTTCAGCCCAACGATCGATATCGTTCCGTCTCCAAGATAACTTCGTCCATAGGACGCACAATGGGCCCACCGATTTGCACTACAAGTCAGAACAGGTTTGTTACGTGTACAAACTCACCACGAGGACTTTGTTTAGAGAGAAAAAACAACGCTATTGAAAACATCAATTTTCATGTGCGTGTGGGCTCCTGCAGCACTTGCTAACTTAGGTTGTATAAACCAGCGTGAGGTCATATTTCGTCAGTTGGTCCAAGAGACTGAGTTCCGGCTTTTGCCTGAGTTAGCAAATGAGACGTAACCATATATTTTTGTAATGCACTACTCATAAAGTTCCTGAAAATCCGTCGGCAGCCCACGACCGGTCTCGCCCCTCTCGGGGCTCACCAGGTAGGCGAAATCCTCGAGTTTCCGTCAACTTTATGTCCTAATTGAACCCAAATTGCAAGAAATCAGCGAAATACGCTCATTTACAAATTTGAGAGACTCACCTGGAACCCAGCAGAACCTTTCCGTTGTGATGTTTTCAGGCAACTGAATGTGCTGCACTAGGCGGCCTCATGTTTCAGTCGCTACGATATTCGAGATATGGCGATACCTGTGGTGGNNCAAAACCGAGAGATTCAGCTGGGTGCCAGGTGAGTCTCTCAAAAAAACAAATTAGTTTGCAAATGAGCGTATTTCCCTGAGATGTAACCATATTCTCTGTTTCCCTCTCTCTTTCACACACACACACACACAACCAATTATGACTAAGGAAATGAGGTTTCATTAATCAAGACTCAATGAAGAACATTAAAGGCATTCATTAAACACGAATCCTAGGGAAATTCTACGCTGGAGCACTTCTGGCGCAAAATCGCACGCTTTCAATTCAGAAGACCGCGAGTCAAGCCGGATATGTTATCGCTGAACTCAGATCGTTTGAACTACGGTTCTGTGCACCTTAGATACAATATTTTGGAACGTGATTAGCGTAATTTGTACCAGGCATTCACCTGTACGTTTTTTCCACACAGCTTCTAAATTCTGCTTGAAGGGAGCGCAATGTAGCCAGCTGACAGCGGAAGACTTTCGTATTGATTACAGCGAAAACGCATTATTGACGGTTGCTGCGGCAGACCTGACGAGCCTCCATGAGAATCTTGGCCTTTGGTATCCACGAGCCACTATGCCGTGATCGGATCAGTTTGGTTGCAAGCCAGAGGTCCTTTCTGTGTCCAAATCGATGCCTTCTTAGTGGGCGGAATGAAATGAAATGCCGGTCATTGCGTTTGCCGCACTCTGGAATCGACTTCTTATGATACTTATGACGGTTAACACGTCGCTTTCATTCATCCCCCAGAAAAATACGTTCAGCTGTACCACCCTTCCGGTGCCTGGCGGCCATGCCACCCGAAGGAAGCATGAGGGCTGGAATACTGCCAGGTTGCCCAAGCCAAGATAGGGGAAGTTGACAGGCAGAGGTCGGGTTCGAACCACCGATCTTCCGGTCAGTAAATTCGCGCTCCAACCACTTGTGCCATCTTGCCCCCATCATGCCCCAGAGCATGGTTGAATGCCCCTTTGTCATTTTGTTCACTCCTAGCGGTACAGCTCTTCAGGTTTGCCACCCAGTGACATTTTTCATGATCCAACGTATTGATTTTGAGTTTAATAACCCTTGATGCGGATTTTAGCTTGAAAACTCAAAAGCCAGATACAAAAATAAGATATCTGTACTTCGTAATGTACTACTCACAAGGTTGCTGAAACCCCGTCGACGGCCCACGAAGACGGATTTTCAGCAACCTTATGAATAGTGCATTACGAATAACCATGTATTGCGATATCCCGAATACCACAGCGACTGAAACATACGGCGGCCTGGTGCGGCACATTCAGTTGCCTGGAAACATCACAAACGAGAGATTCAGCTGGGTTCTAGGTGAGTCTCTCGAAAAAGCCAAGTTAGTTTGCAAATGGGTGAATTTCGCTGACATCCGCACTTCCTTTCAGTTTTCAGCGCTTACTGACGTTATTTTCATACGTTACACGGCAATCGTGCGGCGTTTAATCGGACTTGATGCTAAACTAAAATGCTTGTCTACTAACAAAGGAAAACCATTGTACCAACGAGTTAGATCAACCCATTTTGTTGTGAACGTCGAAGTTCAACTTGGCGTTAATAATCGGGTTAGTTGGTTCTCCCTCGTTCCACGCATCCCTCTTTTTTAGCAAGATTCACACACATATATATCATCGTGCTTCCGGAACCGAGGTCTTATTGCAGAGCGATATGGCTGCAATATACGAATATATAGGACTCGGTCGGTATTTTACTTTTGGCGTCAAATCGGAGTGTCCCTGAACTTCAACGGACGTGTGAACCAGGCTACAGTACGGGATGTCTTTTGCAGGGTCGTGACACGAGAGTTCTGTGAGCAGCGGAAATGAGAATTCATCAGGTCTTTGGGAACCTTTGTTTCAGAACTATAACTCGTGTAGGTTTATTTCGGTAAATATGTAATGAGGCAGTTTGAAAGCGAGTGCAACAGGGGCTTCACTAGAAGAATGCGCCTAGGACCAGATGCTGCGTTTGGTAGGCCATGTATTGCGCATGCCCAACGATCGTTTGCCGAAAAAGTTGTTGTTTCCTGTGGTTAATTCAAAGTGAAGCAAGCCCACATTTGACCAACCGTTAACCTTCTAGAGGAGAATGCAAACGAGTACAATAAGCCTGTCAGTGCTACTTACCTTCTCAGATGGGAAGGATCACGTGATTCTCACTGTGCAAGTCATATCTGTTAATCAACAATGTAAATGGCGTTTTTTGTCAGTTTCTATACAAATCGCCTAAATGGGCATCTGGATGTGTAAGCACCTCACAAAGACTGTGTTTGGCTACCACCGGGTCCCCGTCATCCACTTTTACCATCCTCTTCAAGATAAGGCATTCTAACAAATCACAGTTGTATGGCAGCGAGGCACCAGTGCTGAACGCTGATGTTTAACACTGATTTAACATTCGGTTCGCTGTCTTCTGTCGTGATCGCTTTTCTCGTAGCTCCTGACTTAGTCCTATTCGAATCAGGTCTCATTAACACTGCTGGCTAATGACCCACAGTTGCCTTAGTGATGCCGTCATTCAAGGGTTGCTGGGCTGGTTTGAGGAACGTAGCCCACGATCTCCATCACATCCCTGAACAGCTGACCTGGAGCGGCACGTTTGTAGGCAAATGATTGGGTGGCCATGTAAGGTCATTTGATACTCAAGGACAGTCTGTTTATCGATCTTCCATTCAGTCACTTGTCATTGACCTACCAGGTTTGTGACCATTTGCTAACGTCTTTTCATTGGCCTCAGTTGTTTCGACAACCTCGTGAGTTTCTAGTGGAACTACCGACCCTGTTGGATCAGGCGTCCATGGAGAGTGACAATAACAAAAGCAGGCTAGTTACTTCTGGAACCGACAGCCATCTTTCATAAAGTTAGCAATCAATACTCAGTACACCATGTGAACAAGGTGTGGACAGGACACCTGTGCCAGATGTATGAACTACATAAAAAACTCTCGACAAATGACATTAGTTATATTTACTTAGGAAAATTCTCAAATCATTCACGGGATTATGGTCTCATTCGAATCATTCTTGTTTCCGCAACCAATCACGCACTCGGACGAGTGACGGAGATAAAACCGGGTGAGTAGATCTTTCCTTTTGATGGTAAATCGGAATACCTGAGTACTGAGACTGGAACACACACCCTCCGTAATCATAGCGAAAGTCATGTGATTTTTGGTATCGATCTACAGGAATAGGCTGCTGTGTAAGAAGTCAGCTGATCCTCATCAACTTCACCGCTGGTTGTTGCTTTCCGATATCTGCGATCAACCAATAATTGTTTAATCGAATGAACCAATGGCAGACAACTTGGGTTGGTTGAATGAACCAAGGTAAGTCAGAGCACCTGAGTTTACAACCATGATTGTTTCCCTAATTCCTTCTGGTCAATGCAGATCGAAGTTATACAAACCTCAGAGTAAAGGACTCATAAACTGTTGAAAGGAGATACCTTTTTGAATCACGCTGACTGTCTAATGGAATCTAGCCACAGATCACCTGATTTGGGGTCTAAGTCGCACGATTCGGTAAGCCTTCCGAACTCAAAATGTGGTTTACAGTTACCAAGCTGGTACTCCTAAATTCAAAGGCTAAACTGCCGGTCAAGCCTGCAAGCATGATCATGTATGTCTCAACAGCTGGGACGTGGGACAGATATGAGTCGCTTGACCGATTCTAACATTGCTTTTAGAATATTCTACCAAGCGTCTACCTATCCCTTCAGAGTCATTATTTGGCCAAGGCTGAAACTAGTGCGATTCGTTCATGCAGTCCGAGTCTACTCAGTGAGAAAAAAACTCGTAATCCAATTGAGACTGCCCTGGTGAGCTCACGTGACTTCTGACCACTCAGGCCAGTCAGCTGTGATGTGAACAGTTTTCACGTTTGGGTTCAGAAACCCCGTCTATCTTTCCTTCACTTGTGTGTAATGTTCATTTCTGGTTCTGTAATGACCAAAAGCGAATAACAAGAGATTAAGCTAGTTTTCTTGCCTGGGGTGGTGTACAGTAGGAGCGAAACCATTCAGGCGTTTTGAACACTAAAAGGCGCAATTTGTGTTCTGATTGGTTTGGAGGGGGGGGGTGTTCGAAGGAGTATATCTGCCACGTTCTTTAAACAGTATGGATGTATGATATAAACCCCTCGTTGAGTTAGAGCCTATATATCAGCTGTCTAAAAGTCTTTATCAAACAGACGTTCGCAACTGATCACTAAGTTATTCAGCAAAATTAATTCCTCATTAAGTAGGGTGGGGTTGATGAGCCGCACCGAGTGCTACTGAGTCCGAAAACCTTCTAAACACGAGACATTCAAGACACTAGGCGTTATTTGGATCTTACCGGTTCATGACATCCTTTTTGAGTTTATGGTGATTAGCTGAAATTTTCTGCTCCGTTACCGTGTTCGAAACCTCATACGTGTGTTGGGGAGGCCGGGTTGAAAACCAGAACAGATGTAAAAGTATCATTAAGCTGCTGAGTTTAGAGCACAACTTCAAATGAAATATCATCAGTCCGGCAACTGTAGGGCACTTGGTTCAACAAAAATTATTATTTACCTGCGAAAATAAATAACCATTGGCTGGTTTTAAGTTTTTTTTACAATTCAGTGCCATTCGTGAGGTTCGGGGATCCATTCTTCCCGTTCACAGACGGTGCCAATGTCTTAAACAGCATGTCTTGGAAAGCTGGCCAGTCTCCTTCCTCTATAAAGTGAGATTTTAGTTTTCGATCAATTGAACAAAAATTTGGAACCGATTGAGAAGTTATCGTTTCAGAAGGCTTAGTAGGAACTGCCGACTGTCTACCGAACCCTTCCGGAACGATAAAAAGTTAGTATTCCATCCAGATCTGTCTTGTAACAATTTCCAGCCCAACCACCAACCAGTGCGTATGGACAACTGCCAAATGATCATCGGTGAACGAAACTCTGGCAGCTACAACCACTGTACGGCCAGTACGTGGTTTCTTACAGCTGACCAACAGCCACATTTTCATAGAGGAAACTACTCACAAGGTTGCTGAAACACTTCGACAGCCCACCACCAGTTTCGTTCATCTTGGGGCTCTTCAAGTAGGTGCAGTCCCCGAGTTTCTGTTAACAACCTTATGTTCTACCTGAACCCAAATTGGGCTGTTTTCAAGAAATACACTCATTTGCAAATCAATTTAATTTTCAGAAGAGATTCAACCGAGTCTCTTGTTTATGATATTCTACAGCTGAATGTGCTGCAGACAGTGTATTTCTTGAAAACAGTCCAATTGGAGCTCAAGTAGAACATAAGGTTGTTAACAGAAACTCGGGGACTGCACCTACTTGAAGAGCCCCAAGATGAACGAAACTGGTGGTGGGCTGTCGAAGTGTTTCAGCAACCTTGTGAGTAGTTTCCTCTAGATATCTCGAATATCGTGCCAACTGAAACACGAGGCAGCCTGTGTGTAGCACATTCAGTTGTAGAATATCATAAACGAGAGGTTCAATGGAGTCTCTTGTGAAAACCAGACTGGTCAACAGCCAGTTACCTGCGTAAGAAAATAAACAAATAGTGTAAAGAAAGCCATTCGTATTTTTTTCCCGATACTTGTATGATTACGCGTAACTTTTGGATTCCCATTCACACACTTATCAGTGGGTGACGTAAATCAATTTCCAGAATGATCGGCACGTTGTTCTTCGTCATGCCTCTCGGATCATTGTGGTCACTGGTACGACTTGGTTGCAACAACTCATTCGAAGGTGCTCTCATATTGCCATGAGTAAATAAACGGCATCCACAAACTCCAACCGGTAAGGACTTTATTTCATTCCGCATTTCACCGTTCACACTGGAAGTCTTTGGTGTCGCCAGTCTTGGATGTGGCTGCCGGTTCTCGTCCAGTTTGTTGGGTCCTGATGACCAGATGCTAAGATTGGTCAGATCCACTTTTGGAAACTCGCACTCCTTTAGTGCGCGGATAATCCGATTACGCACTGCCTCACGAACTGAGTCGATCGGATTCCCATCGGTGCCCAGAGCATCAACTCCGCTGGTGCCGGATCCTGAGGCAGGGAATTGCGGCGAATAAGCCGAAGAGTGTGAGTGGTGAGGGGCGCTCAGATTAAGTGAACTCATCCTTTGGGCTACCAACTCCGAGATGCTCGGATCGCTGAGAACGGGTTCGAGCCTTGGCAGCTGAATAGTTTGGTCTGGATCCCTAGCTGGTGGTTTTCTATTCCGTAATTTGCCGGCTTCGTCTGTTCCTGAGATTGAAGTAGTTCGGAGGGATCGAGGGGACGCTTTGTGTCTTACAGACTAAAATAAACAAAAACATATGAGAAAACGAGGGTCAGAAAACCGAGGTCGTTGAAGTGCTCAACAGATGGAGTATATTTTCAATGTGTGCATTGCTGGTTTGAATTTTGAAACAACTGTTCAAATTTGTGACAAACACCATGGGTATCGGCGAACAGTTACTTGCAATGACTAGGTTGATTAACTGTGGGTCGGATTTGCAAAATTCGCCTTCACACCGTTTGAACGGTTCTCCTCTTGTCCCTTCACGATCGTTCTCTTGAGTCCACACCGAAGGGAGGGAGCACTGGACTCGAGTTCGCTCAAATTAGAGGTCATGTAAGGAAATTCAGATCCCTGAAGATCATCTCAGAACACCTGAAACTTGTTGAGACCCTCAAGTCCACTAACCACCAATCGGACAGCCGTGGATCAAGTTCAGACAGTGTACCCTCCAACGTCAACCAAGTAAGCCGTTGTATTTTCGCACTCATGCTCTCGCACTCGCCTGTTCGGAATAAAGCTGTTGTGTTCCCTTCGGCGATTCGTCTTTCCGGCACTAGGCACTGGAGCGGGGTCAGCTGTCAGATACAACAGACTGGAGAATCAACAAGATATAACTTTATCTCTGACTATCGTCACTCAATGGAGTGCTCACATTTCTGGAACCAATATATGCACGTCTTCTTGTGTTGAGTGCCCCTCGCTATTTGGCATGGCTTCTCGAAACAACTTGCATCGCTTAAGTTCACTGATTGGAACGTAACGCGTTTTTTAGGTGTGAGGAGTGTGGGGTTCGGATATATATATATATATATGACGTCAGTGTTCAACTCGGATGCTTCGCTGACGTACAACTGTGACCTAGTTGAAAGCATTCCTGTGGAAAGAGGAATAGAAGTGAACGGGGAAGGGACTTAGTGCGGGTTTACCACAATCAATTCGACGTGCCCCAAGACACTCATTCAGGTAATCTGGATAGAAACTGACGACGAGAACGCTACTGACCTCGACTGGCGCCTATGTCTTCCACCATCTCCTACCAGATACGATGAGGATCACGCAGTACCGATTATGGAAGATGAGTCTCACTCACAGTACCCAGACTCTTCGTAATGTCTTTTTTACCCCTCTGACAGGTCAAAAATTGTTCACATATCCGAATAGGACAAGGGAGGCGGCACTCTTTTCGGCAAGCGATGCCTCAGTATGCTCATTACAGGGCTTAAATAACGCAGTCCCTACTACTGGACGCATTCTTTGATAGAAGTCCCCGTTGCACAACCGAACACTCACTTTCCAAATGTTCCGGACGCCAAACTGCACGAGCTATGGTTCTGAGTCAACGGTTGCGAGCTTCGGCTGGTGGAACAGGACAACAACAAAACACCTCGCGCTGTAGTTTTATACACAATTCCCTTGAGTTTCAGGTTCATACCAACATGAACTCGAAGGGTTAGGATCTCCGATTCAGTCCACAATGCCCTACTGAGATCCATCAGCTGGCCTGGACATCACAGCATCACGATCAGCCATGGTACCCCACCAAAGGATGAGATGAGAGCGAAATGGCTCAAGTCGCTAGACCGCGAAATTACTGACCGGAAGTTCCGTGGTTCGAACCCGACTTCTGCCTCTCGACTTCATCTGTCTAGGCTTGGGCAACCTGGCAGCATCTCACGGATGGTATGGCAGCTAGGCACCGGAAGGGTGTTACAGGTGAACGACGAAAGGATGAGATACTTGAGTCATTCTTCACTCCATTAGCGTTTTAGTGTAATATCGCACATGTGTTGTACAATATCGTAGGGGCATAGTTTCATCTCTGTTTGGAACTGAAGTGACTTTACTTCGATTTACGCATCGACGCTTTGTGACTTATAGAGCGTCGGGAGCCGTTATACTAACGCGGGTGCGTTCACAACGTGACCCGCGGACATCGCGAGTTATGTACGAATAAATCATCTGCGTTCTAGTGTTGAGTGTCGAACTGCGCCAAACCCGCGTGTTCAACCAGATATTTATGCGATCTAAACTCATCTGAATTCTACCCCATAGACTATTTTTCAACCGTTCAACTGCTCAAAAATGCTATCAAGTGTCATGTGTTTTACACCATCAGACTACCATAGCGAGTAAGGATTCTTTCACCTGTGTATAGTTTATGCTTCCCAGTTTGATCGCTGTTTCGGAGGGGGGGTAATCCATCTCGGACATTGTAGATCAAAGCCAGTGAGGATTCACATATGATGCTGGTGTGTCATTCGCATAACGGTGTCGTACGAAAGTTTAGACAATACGTAGAAAAGCGTTCAGCAGTAACACGGTTTCGCGGCCCAGGAGGGAAGAGAGCTGACATAACACCGAAGCCTAGACAGCAGAAGTCGAGACGCAGGTTTAGATTTGAACCACAGACTTTCCAGTCAGTAAGTTCGCGCATTGAGCAACGAGCTCTCTCTCTCTATCTAGCTCACTGCATTGATACAGAACACTGTGAACTGGTTCCCACTCGCAGACACCGATTTGTCTGGGAGTGATTTGGGAGTCTATCAAATCATATGCCAGCTTTCGATATTCACGAGTTCGAATATTTGGAAGCCATTTTTTCGGTGTCAAGGACGCTGCTGACGTTGTGGAAGCCCATGCAACCACCGACATCATTCATCTCCATTCTCCACGAATTTTGACGTCCTTCTAGGAGTAGGATGACTGGAAGCTAGCAATTTAAAGGTACTGATGTTTTTGCCAAAGTCAGAGGCCGTCGTTGCAAATATTGTCTGCATGAGATGAGTTTTGAATCGAATCTATGACCACCGAGACTACACCGCATAGTAACACCATATTTTGAGTTTAGAGGCTTCTCTGCACAACATGCAGTAAGATAAAACATGTGTAGAGTTGGCACCAAAAGCAGTTTTGTTCCCGTGTCAATGTTGAAATCTGCAGACTTCATCCCACAAGTTCGAACTTGAGATTTCAGATCAAAGTGGGTGGATCTGACAAGGCTGGCAAATTTGTTTGGACGGTTCATCTTTCGACGAACACTCTTCGATGTTTCTCTGGTGCTTTTGCAGCGCTTCTGTAGAATTTTCATAACTGAAAAAATTGAATGCCCTCCCGCCAGCAGTTCAGACTATTTTCCCTTGCAATGACCTTATTCAACGTGTTCGATTTCAGTCAATTCAGAGAAAAAACGCTCAGTTGTAGCACCCTTCCGGTGCCTAGCTGCCATGCCACCCGTGGGAAGCACGAGGGTTGGGATACTGCCAGGTTGCCCAAGTCTAGACAGGTGAAGTCCGGAGCCAGAGGTCGGGTTCGAACCACGGACCTTCCGGTCAGTAAATTCGCGCTCTATCCACTTGGGCCATCTCGCCCCAGAGAACCACAATCCATGGGTTATCCAGAGACCAGAAAACTGAACTGATTTCATAGTAACCATCTGTCTTCTGGGGGTCTTGTCACCCTTTGAATAAGTACACTCTATATTGAAATTTTTGTGGTCTTTTGGACAATATGGACTAAGTGGTTAGAGCGCGAATTTACGGACCGAAAGGTCCGTGGTTCGAACCCAGCCTCTGCCTCTCGACTCCCCATGTCTAGGCTTGGGCAACCTGGCAGTGTCACAGCCCTCGTGCCTCCTTCATGCGGCATGGCAGCTAGGCACCGAACGGTCATAAGGACAACCGTAATCTCTCTTACTGGACGTTTTAGATGGCAGAGTCCACATAGTAGCCCTTATTCTCCAAGTCTGAGCAGTTCAGCGGACGTTTTGTGAAATAACCATCTGAGGAATGAGGGACTGAGCTGGATTCAGCCGAGTATCTCTTCGATACCAGATTCATACTCAAATGAGAGTATTTTGCGAATATGGAGTTTCCTAAAAATTGACGAACCTTTCAAATGATTGATTTCTGTACGTTGTGGAGTTCACTTCAGTTAATGCCCCCCTCAACTTTCGACGATTGGTTGAGTAGTGTGGAGAAGAAAACCTTCCACAAACCTAGTAAGTCCTCACAAGGTGTGAGTCATTAACCGGCCTAAAGACCTCAAAGAATAGTGGGTGCGTGTTATTGTGTAAGAGAAAACTCAATGTATGGAGGGATAACTCAGTAGTATCAGGTTTATTTGCTAACTTGTGTCCTTCAGCTCACGACGCGTACCTTAATATTGATTCTGGTATTCAGAAATTCTTACCGGGTGGATGAATTCGATTGGTTCGTCAACTACGCTGAAGGAAGCTGAATTAGTTGGCTCCATCACGAATAAAAGTGGAGAGTCGCATTAGGTTTTAGACACCCGGCTTCGTAGGCGGTTCTTTTGTTCCACACGGGTTTCGTGAACTCCTAAAGTGACGCGCAATCGCACCAGTATCACCCATATTGCATTCACGTTGGTAATGAGAATTCTTTTTAAGTCTCTTTGTCGAAGAGTTAAGTCAACAAGATTAACATGCCAAGATGTAATATACTACTCATAAGGCTGCTGAAAATTCTTCGACAGCCCACGACCGGTTTCGCGCTTCTCGAGGCTCATCAGGTGGGCGCCTCACATAAGAAAGATTCACCCGGGTTCCAGATGAGTCTCTCAAAAAACCTAATTCATTTGCAAATGAGTGAGAACATGCCAACTTCTCGTAGAATTCCATGTGTCTACCGTAGTTTTTCCGTAGTAAACCCCCCATTAGTTATGTTTAACTCTAGATCGATGCGAGACGTTACTTAACGTAGTTCATTGATCGAATTCCAATCAGCCTTAGTATATTCTTCCCAGTTTCTGAATCTTGATCAGCATAACTATTGACTGAATGATGTCCAACAGCTGAGTGTAGAACGTTTTTTTATTTTCTGTCCGAAGGCCAGCCTCTGTTAGTAACCGAAACTCACATCGATTGGACAGATGTGTCACGTGCGGGCTATGAACTAAACGAAGGCATGCCCTGATTGGTCAGAACGTCGGCCAATCAGGATCGAGCTTCATAGCTCGTGAAGACTAGCGAGACCTTGTAACCCTATAA
Organism: Opisthorchis viverrini; assembly: GCF_000715545.1. Lineage (NCBI taxonomy): Eukaryota > Metazoa > Platyhelminthes > Trematoda > Opisthorchiida > Opisthorchiidae > Opisthorchis > Opisthorchis viverrini. The sequence goes on from NW_008751903.1 coordinate 264,432, forward strand.
ATACAGTTATGATAATCTGCCTTTATCTCCATAAATGATTATCTCAAGCCACCGTGCATTCTGGAACAGGAAGCCAAGGGTCGGCGTAGAAGTTGCCTCATTGCTTTTAGTATACAATATTTTCAGAATGGGCCATCATGAGAGATGGCAGATGTATTGAAAAGCACTGCTGGGTGGACCCGAATCGCCATGGTTTTTTATGGATGCGGCTTGGTTCGCTCCAATGATTCTTCCGAGCGGGTTTCTACATGGCACCAATCCAACTCCATGTTTTAATTGAGCATATTTTGAAACTCTTTCCAAAAATATAGACCCAGATACATTCTTTCATCCTTGTATAACCCAACTCCGCACTGTCCCGTAAGATGTGCCGTCTATCGTTCAGACTAGCCCTATTCTCCTTATCCAATCAGGTTCTGATGTCCCAGATTTCAGGCTTAAATGGTTAATTCATGCTCCCGCGTACGCTAATTATTTTTCTGATCCATTCTGGTTTTGAATATTGCTCACTTTTGAGTGGCGAGAGTAGGAATATGGGTTGGGCGGAATCATCCACGTCAAAACTTAAGCGTCCTACTCTGACCGGCAGATCAGAAAGCGATAGAGGCAACTGTTAGAATTCAACATTCTGGAAGTACAACTCGCTTGAAGGCGAGGAAGTGGTCTAGCCCGAAGACGCAGCAAGCGAACATGGACATCTTATACATAATGCCGAGGGACGCGCGACTACTGAAGTTCGGTGACATTATCAACATACCGACAGGGTCAACAGGCCCTTTCCAAATTTTGGGCTCTTCTCCTTAGCTACTTAAATGGCTTGTGAGTAGTGAGAATACGCGCTGAAGCGAAGGTGCCGATCTGACTTCACGAGCGTGCCTGCCCTCCAAGAAGATACCCTATAGGAAGGATTCCTGCTACGAGTAGCCCATTTTATAACACATATTGCTGACCCACCCCCAAGAACGTGCGCACATGCGTCTAACGGATCCCTAATACGAAGTCCTCAGGGTGACCCGTTTACACAAATGCCGCTCACTATTTGTTTGAGCTGCAGTCATTCTAGAATTACCTTTGAGTATTGTATTCTGATACACCCAAAATGATTGTCGGCGGGCTGAAGGTCGTACCGTGTTCCATAACTATCTCTTTACAATCCGCTGAACGAGTGCAGCTGCTGATGCATACATTTGTGCTATAGCTGAACTGATTGGTTTCAAATACTGACGCTCGCCTTCTACAGGGTTTATCCGTCACTAATCAGTCTTGTTTCCTATGTCCGCGCTGACAACCCCTGGGGCCGGTTATCCAAAGTACAGATTTCCATTCAAACTAGGGACGACAGTGAATATGGATTTATGGAATTCGCCATGGAAATCGCTTGCGCTGGTCCTTACGTGTGGACTGCCAAATGACGCGGAGCTTGTTCGCCGACTCGCACTTGGTGCATCCAGTCTGATTCGTTGTTCCGTCTGTACAGTTACACTTGTGGCCCGCGACTTTTCTGTCGTTCGTTTAGCGATGGGGATCCCATTAACACGTGCGATCTGACGGAGCGCGGCCAGGTACCTTTCTTTGTTCATCATGAACGTCGGCAGACGCACTGCCGGCATGATGGCCGATCGTCGAACACGGTCCAGTTCATTCAATGTCAGCTTTCCAGCCATCAGCAGGAAAAAATCAATGTTGGCCTGTTGCCTCAAAATAGTGACGGCACCTGCA
>NW_008751903.1:268085-285386 GCF_000715545.1 Opisthorchis viverrini
TTAGTGCGTTGGTGAGAGTTACCAAACGTTCTTTTTAGAAAATTCTGCCCCACAATGTCTGTTTCGAAATGCAGTCATCAGGAGTCTGATTTAAAAGCACGGAATCCTCGTCCACTAAAGGCTACTCAGTTATCTCGCCTTCTGATTGCTATTTATCCACAGTGTCTTCACTATCACGTTTGGAAGGATTTTCAGCGAACTACTCATCTACATTTCGTGCAAAGTGTTCTTGAAGTTTCTTGTATAACTGGTCCGCTATTTTTTGCACACATCTCTCCAGATTTCCGATATTACTGGAATTGACCGAGGTCTTCAGCCTGAAGTATTGCTCCAGAATGGACACTTCTGTCCGTCTGCTACCTAGGAATTGTCCTCATATTCGTGTAAGGAAGAAAGCCCTTCACTGCGAGGTCATTTATCAGTAAGCACCAACAGACTAGTGGACAAAAAGGTAAACATCTCATATATATATAATTTAAAAAACTGAGCATTCTCACGCGTCTTCTTGAACTTTCATGCATATTCATTGACTATCACGCAAGTGTAGACGGATACCTCAAAGCAGTTCCAAAAGTTCCGTAATAAACCTCACCTCCCATTAGACACGGGGATGGGGCTTTGAGAGGACCACACACTACTCGCATAGCGTTGTCAGTAGCATCCACCGTTTCCTCACTACTCATGAATTGGTCAAGGTATCTATCAAAAATATAACCATACAAACACCAGGCTCACGCACGAGTGGCCTCCCTAAGAGGGATACGAGAAAGAGGCAGGCAGTTACCTAATTGAACTTGTCCGAGATAATTTATGCACGAAAACGTGATAGATGTCAGTGTGATCTACAGTGGTTGATACTAGTTATATAAAGTGGCCGCTGTCGTGTCCGGAAGAATTATTATCTCATAACATAACGGTGAAAATAACAACAATAGCACTATAATCGTTCAGCTGTAGCACCCTTTCGGTGTCTAGCTACCACGCCACCCGAAGGAAGCACGAGGGGTGGGTTACTGCCAGGTTGCCCACACAGGTTCATTAGACGGTTTGGCAAAAGGGGTTCATGTCTAATTCGGAGACCAGCCGATTTTTATCGCCGCTAAAATCCGAGATAAGCCACCAGGAGTGTTCTTTCGAGTGAATTTGACTAGAATCTGTTGCAATAATATGCAATTTCAAAAATCCAGGGAGGTTTTACGAGACAAGGTCAGATAATTTGGTGGCGCTGAGTTTTCTATTACCGAAGAACGATGACCAAGGAAAGTGGTCAAAATGGTAGCCGGTGTAGAACGATATTGATTTTAGGAATAAACTCAGTTGTAGCTGCAACAAACGTTGTTAGAGTTTGAGGGTGGAAAAAAGATCAGATCAATAGATTTAAACAGTAAATTTGAAAGCTCGAAACTTGGAAAGTAAGCATATCCCGCCTTCCTCGCGATTATTTGGGGTGACGATAAACATCACGAATAACTGATATCAGAACACTGGAACTTACAGTAAAGTAGTGCAGGAATTCCCAGATAACGGTGTTCTGCCCTCAGTATCGTGTGAATACAAGCCAAACCTTCTTCGATCTTTACCGCTTCGTTGGTATTCGTTGGACCCAAGCCGTAGATATCTCGTTTCCCATACCATGGTTGTAGACCTTCGTTGAATGAACGATGCTAACCCGAGAGCGTGCGTTAAGAAAGTGCCACAGTGAATGATCCGAAGGCACGGTTCATTAATTTTCATTTTTGTCAGTCTTTGATTTTGACCGCTCATCGGACATCATACTTATTTTGTTGATATGCTTCAACTAAAATTCCGCAAGGTACTCAAAAAGGACCAAAAACATAGATCAAAGGCTCACAGTTCCCTATCGCTTGCACTCCCTTCATACGTATTTCGCACACCACATAGTTAAGAGTGGCTTGACGTAAAACGCTAGGTTTTATACTCACAGGTCTGAAAGTATTACTCAGAACCCATCATAGAAAATATAGTTCTGAGCAGTTTAACAGAGTCCTCTTTTTGCTGGCATTCTGAGGCCAGCAATTGTACTCTTGAAAACTTACAATGTTATGTCTCGCGGCGTGTGGGACACTAAAGCACGGATACGAGTCACAAATTAATCTTTCGATAGATAAGTAAACCAGCAGCAGACATCAAGGAATACTTGACAATCTTACTAGCCGGCTAAATGCGGAAAACGTTAAGGAGTGGACACAAAACATACGGAGAGCTTTAGCTTCGTTTCAGGCGAGTTCCCCGTGAAAGCCAAACTGGCAAAAAATGAGTGCAGTTCACCAAGGTCGAGCAGTTCGCCGTCAAGTGGGACATAAGAATGACGGCAAATCGGAAACTGCGCCCACCTGATGAGCTCAAATAAAGGCGAAAACGGTAACTGGCTTTCGGAGTTCTCATAAATCTTTCATAAACGTACTGAAAGTTGAGAGGGCACCAGAGGCGGACGATCTGGGTTCAGTTGGCTTCCAAGAAGGCTGATCGTCCTTGGTAATCTTTCTAGCAAAGCTCGTTGGTGCGATGTGGAGCAAAGAGAAAGCGCTTGCAGAATAGGCATGTCGACGGTTGTTTTCGTCTTCAAAAATGGCATTGAACGCTGCGTGAGAACTACCGTGGTGTCGGCTTGGTTTTATTGCGGCATCGAAGGTGCTTTCCGGTCTTATTCATCAAAGCCTGGTTGAGCACATGAAAACCAACCTGGGTTTTTCCCTGCACGAGAAAGCACCAATCACACTTTCCTCAGCAGACAGATTCTAGAACGGCGATAGTGCTTGCAGGAACCAATAGCGGTTATCTTTTTTGACATGAAAGCTGCCTTCGACTACGGAAGCCGACAGGACGGTCACTAATACGATTATGGAAGACTCATTACAAGAACCTAATGTCTCTATTGTCGAAATGCACCCAGAGCTACCGCCCCCAATGCGCAGTTTTCCATCCCACCACGACAAGCAATCGGCTAATGAAACTGGCAGCTAGAACGATAAGCACGTCGTTTTTGAAGCTAATGATGATTTACAACCTTTTACGATGCGGAACTGATGCAATCCCTCATAAATTGTGCAAAAAGATAGACAAAGACATCTAAAAGAACTAAAAATAAACTGTTTTGATTTGTAACTATCTTTAAAATCAACTGTACTGAATAGTATTTGGTGGGAAACCAAAGACAATTGGCGTACCAGTGTTAGTGGAATGTCTGAAGCTACTCTCCGGAAGATATGAAAAAAAACTTCAGGGTACTTAGACAAGTTATATAAAAACCGCCTATTCATAATCACAGTTTGTTCATACATAACTCTCACGTGATTTCAAAAAATGACTATTTAGGTCTCTTAGTAGTAGGTCTCCTAACAGACAAGTGGGAAAAATAATCCCTATTCTGTACTCTACATTGTGCATACATCTATCAACAAATTAATCAACGACAGCAAGACTGACTGAACAAGTGGTTAGGCATAAAAATGACCCGGGTAGGACAAAATATATGGCAAGGGTACGCTTTGCGTAAGTTACTAAACTGCTCACCAATGTATGTGAATTATCGGTGGAAACGCCAATTTACATCCGGGAGCAGGTTTTTTTGAACCTGTTTGTGTATCATTGATAAATCAAAGGTAGGGATTGACTTTTAGTGTCGTGTATCACATAACGGCTCCGAAGGTTTTCAACAAAATGGTATCCATGTTTCTTAAATTTCTTTCGTAAAAATTCCATTAATTCGTCATTAATGTCACCACCATGAACAGCATAACATCAGTGTTTAGCGCTGATTGCTTAATGCCGTAAGACGATAGATATCACTTGTGGAGAACATAATTAAAGTGGGTGGGGATGGGGTTTAGAAGAGACTTATCGTCATCATCATCATCATTGTCAGCTGTAATAACCGCGTACTTGCCGTACAGTGGTTGCAGCTGCCACAGTTTCGTTCACCGATGATTCGGGGAGGAGGGCTAGGTAGCTGCGCATTGGAGGCGGGAGCTCATAAGTTAGTGCGTAAATACAACATTGTCATTGGACTGCCAAGTGGGTGAATTAGGAAGAGAGCTATGCAATGACAGCAATAGCTTGAATGCATGATCGTCATTGAGGGCGCGACTGGGCCATGTCTGACAGTGCCTCTAACCATTGATGTGGCCCGTCTCAGGGTTCCCATCCAGGAAGACGCCAATGACCAGCGCAGCTGTTTGCTGATAATAGCTTTTGTACTTCGCTGCCAAACCATTGTTTGACCACCTCTGGCTCTTTTCCACCCTTCACGTGGAGGACGTCGGTCGACTGGCAGCTGATCTACCCCAGTTATCCTAGTTGTCTACACCTCCAGACACTCATTCAGGCAGTTTGGATACAGCTGATAACTTGCAGTGTCTCAAGTGTCTCACGCAGTCCCCATCCGGGAAGGTGAGTCGCACTGACAGCATTCATATTCCTATGCCGGGTCAAAGGTCTGCAAATTCTTTACTTGCGCCATTCTAAACTGATCAAAAATAATGGCATCTTTCCTGAAAAACAATGGTTTGGAATACACAACGCATAGTCTAACCAGCGCAGCTTTTGACACTGGATGCATAACCAACCTTTTGTTTCCTAACTGTCTCGCTACTGGCTCACCGACAGCACAGCACATGAGCCATAGTTCTACGTCAACCGTCAGTAAATACATGAAGAGGTGTCATTTCCGCTGCCTAAAGAGGCCAAGTCTCAAATTTATACACAAACAGCCCGCAATGCACCACGATACAGGCGTGCCTTGTCATCAAGAGATACGCTGCTACCACAGGATTCCCAAATAAGCCAGTGCAACGCGTGCTCTGCATTTACTTCACGTTTTACACTTCAAGCAGAGGCAACAGAAATTCCAAGATACGCATAACGTCCCACAAATTGGACTGTCTCTTCTTGGATTGCATGTTGTCTCATTACCTCGTCCATCACGAAATCAAGTGAGAATAGAGAGTGAGCAACGTTAGTGGACGACACTTTGTGTGATAGTTTCCGCAGGGCTTGGTCTATATTGTCACACGCTCAGAGGTCTGAGCGTCAAAGAGCGTATTACGTTCATAAACTTGCGGGGCAGAAAACGCGTGTTGAAGAGAACAGACCGGCTAGCCGAATCGAATGTGCCTTGAAATAGGGGAATACTAAAATTATCGGTTGTTTTTACGTAAGGCAATGTTCTAGCGGCTAATAAACTGCACCTATTTGATCAATGCAAACCCTATCAGGCCGGAATATCGCTTTCTACCTTTAAATCAATATTGCCCGAGCCCTCAGGAGGCAAAGAAGCAGAATGGACGCCAAGATTCTCTTTACGACTAACATCAAGCTGCTCCCTCTGTGACTGCCGCAGTCACCACAAGCCTCTTTTGAGAATGCGATTGTTCCAGATTCTTCTAATTTTTAAAAGACGGTCTTCTTTTCTCAAACGCAAGCAAAAAGATCAGACAAGCGCAGATAAAGGATTTTACCCGAACCTTTTAACAACGCGGCTGAGAGGTTGTCCGGATCGTAAGCTCTGTGGCACTTTATAGAACGTATGCAGCCATTAAACTCCTCGGCGTGTAGAATCTCGTCTCACGTTTCAGGGTCCAAGAGAATAGTTGATCAACTTAGTGATTAAGGCTTTCTTCCTTACTAAAGATTGTCCCGCCACTTTGATTCCTGATGGTTTTTCTAGCCAAAACCTTCGAAACAGGTCGCACGGATCAACCAAAAGAATTTTCAGACGCTTCTGGATTTTCTTTCATCTCCTTGACTTTTCCACACAAACCAGGTTTTACGGTCTGCGGGCACTCTCACTTTGACTTGACCTATGATAATCCGTCCGGCTGTGTTATATTTGTAACCGGTGGGGACAGTTCCCCTTAATTCAAGCATCGTTAATGTTTCGCCTTATATTGAGTGGCTGATTAAATCTGGTAGCTCAAGATTGATGGGTTTTCAAGGCGCAAACTTGCTGAAGCAGACCTTTGCTTCCCGTCTGCTCTAAGCAACCTGACGGTATTTCGGTCCTTGATCTTCCTTTGGGTAACATATCAGTTAGGCACCAAAAGTGCTCCAAAGATGAATACTTTTGTAGCGCAGTGCCACAACACTTCACAAAGGCATGGCAACTTCGTTTTAGCACAGATTTACATACAACGGTGAGGTGGCTGAGGAACAGAAGAGCATTCATAAAAATTCATCTAACATTCGGTCTTGTCAGTCCCTGAATTGCTAAGCAATTCGGCTACAGCTTGCGCGGCTCAAAGAATGAGGCGAGTAGTGACCCTATACGAATGCGTGGTTAGAATCCAAATACGTGTTCCAAAACGATCAGCAGTCGGTTTTTATTCGTAACATTGGTAACTGATAGCGATGTGAGAAGTTTGAGTTCGTAGCTGGCACGCGGTCGGATTGCACCGTGTGGCCAGAAGACTTTGGATATGTCAAAAGTTAGCACTCGATAAAACAAAAGCATTTGTTCACCATGTTCTGCTGCTTATGTTAATGAAAAAGAAGCACCAATCCGACCAAATTGTGCATTCAAGTCTCCGGCAACCACAACGATTTCTAAACTTCTTTCTTCCCTCAACATGACATTCAGGGCGTTATAAAATTTCCTTTCGGTGCTGCCAAATATAAAGTCTTTTATAGCGTGCAAAGGCACGAAAAGCATACAGTGGTCAACTTTTGCTTGTAAAACGCTTGAACAGACTTTTTAAGACAAACTGCACAGAGGGTATCATCTAATGATATTCATTCAGGTAAATTTCTTTCCTTCTGGCGATTTTAGTCAATACTGACCCATGCACATTCTGCCGCAATGATCTCTAAATTTCCGGAGCAAGTAGTAATTGATGTGACCTAGGTTTCGAATACTTACATTTCGAGTTCTTGTCTTTGCTACACGGCACGCACAAATTCCAAGCTTTTCTCCTGCTTCGTCCAGAGTGCAAACATTAGGAGCAGCCGGAAAGATGTGGCGCCAAGCTCCTACGCTGTACTTCAAGATATCTGATGCTAACAGCACCGGCTAACCAGCTGGTATTGTGGCCAAGGTTGGTGAAAGACTTGGTCAGTTTTCACAAATTAAGCTTTCTTGTTCGCTTATCCGCCATGCTGTATGCGGCAAGTAGGTTGATTTGACCGATGAATCCACGCGATGGCCGATGTAGTATGAGAGTATTGTTAGTTGTAGGCATTATGATTGTACTAAAGCTGGCATACTGCCAGGGCGGCAAAACCCAGAAATGAGGACGAATAGAATTCTTAATCAAAGCCTTTAGCTGCAAAGCGTAATCACAAGGCAGCGATTTATAGCGCAAAATGCATGTAGACTGCCATTTTCATAGAAAAAATCGCAAAACCTGTTCAAATCCCTAACTTGGAGTCAGGCGACTATGTTGGTGAGACCCCTAACCATTGACCAATCTGGTATGAGACACTGCAGTTGTCTCACGGACCTTCCCTAGTATAGCTCAATGGACCACTCAGAAAAACAAACTGTCACGCCACGGTAATGTCCGGTCTTTTTGTAACGGACCGGTACTTCATCCACAACGATTCTTTATGGACAGCGTACCTTGCTATTTCTCTACATCATCTCTGCATTTAACTGTAGTGCATGCCGCATGCAATAAATATAATATGGGTTTTTTGAGCTGATTATACAGCCCTTTTTGGAGCAGAAGCTGTCAAAAGTCTCCTCTAGATGCTATTTTTCACCCAGCATTCACTGCTTGGCGCTTGTGGCGGCGTAGTAAATGTCCGTTGTGTAAACAAGATCATCTAATTTTCTGCTGATGCTTTACTGGCCCCACATAAAAAAACAAAAATGGGCTTCTTTGTTTGCAGTGTCCATGTAATGGCTACCTAATATATTTAGCATTTTATAATGTGGATGATATTTTTTGTGTTATTGTGTGATGAACTTATAAAGCAATTTTAGTTCCGTACTACTTTTGTTAAGTATGGCGTAGCGATTTAAAAAGTGATTGGGCTTACAAAATGTATGTGTTACTAGTTTACGTACGCAGTCACTTAAAAAAATTTTCGAAAAATTTTTCCTTATTTTTTCCTCCCAAGCCCCATTAATGAATAAAAATCCGTTTAAATGGCTAGTGTTAAACTGTTAAGACTCTATAGCTTAGAAGATTTTTTATGGCAAATCCTAGTAAATTCAGTGAATCGCTGACAGCCTCTGAGGAAATGTGTGATGAAGAAACGATGTTACAGACCTTGGATATAAGAAAGCTGCAAAAGTCACTCAGTAGTTTTGGCTCAGAAAGTAACATCTATTTTTCATGCAAACTTAAAAAAGCAGCCGTGACAAATTTGCCACATAATCATCTTGACATTATCTGCAATGTTTTTATTTTGTTTTGTTGCCATCATTTGCACTAAATTTTAGTGGATGATGTGTTACAGGGGCTTGTGAACAAACTGTTTATCTAAGCGCTGCAATACACCTGTTGAACATGTCGCAAGAGAATTAAACAGTAATTATTTAACGTCTTTGTGCAAAGCAAAGTTTCTCGTCATCTGAGGAACCTGAGGAGCTCAGTAAGACATTTTTCTGGGTCTTATCTTACTAGATAGATCAGACCCTTTTTGTCTTTAGTGATCTTGCATGGATCAAACAACGCTAAAGACCTCAGCATATTGAGGTCACTGAAAAATGTCAGAGACATGATCGCATATTTAGGCGACCTTCACCAACAGTTTCAGTGAGACGACCAACTGCGGTTTCCATGTAAGTATCGGAGAGACATAAATTCACACAAAATTAAACAGGGCTGTATACCTTTTTTTGTAAGATTATCACTAGTAACAGTGATATTAGTGCGAAGCGCATTTGATGCCCTATCACGTGACCACGTTAGCCACGTAAGTGAAAAATAAGAAATTGGTGCTTAGTGCTATTCTAACACAAACAGTGAGGATCCCCTTATATCCGACTTTACTGTCGTTTCGTAACTATATTTAAAATATCAATATTTTGGAAGCTGTGTTATTTACGTTTTCAAATCAGATAGCTCCATGGTCATATGAGCTCCAGCTTGGTATACATATTACACAAAAATACAAAAACGTTTGTGAAATTCCCAGTTGGTGATAGTGAGTCAGAGTTTCCGTTTAGATTTCCATTATTTACAATCATGCATAAAACACAACGTTCTTTGCCTAATTTCGCTCCAACTTGTGCACAGCGACTTGGCCCGCGCAATGCGTCCCCGGAAGAGCTTTTAACGCCTCTTTGGACACATCAAATGGTGCTCCACTAAAACCTCACAGAACATTCCGAAATTCCTTTTTAGAAAAAGTTCGAAGCGCCACAGTCCACTTACATCATGGTGTTTACTATACACAACGATTCTAATTAAAGGCAGCATTAACTATCTGCAGACGTTTGCTTTCGTTTAAATTTCAGAGCACAAACTAAAGGCGAGCAGGAAAACGGTTGATTCAGTTTCACACCGTTACGGCCGAATGAACCCATTGCGACAGTCTGTATTTTTAAGCTGCACGTTCTGCACGCAATTTATTCCGCTTCCCGGATTTTATTCAAATTCGGCACTGTGTCTAAAGCTGAAGCTGGTTTAGAAGTTCTTTCACTGTTGATTTCTTTCACTGAAATCGACCGCCATCAAAATCTGCTCGCTTTGACTAAGCACAGAAATTCAATCTTCCCACTGGGCTGGATATACGGTCGTTAGTGTCTTTCCCTTGCCAACCTCTGAGATACCAGTCTAGAGATTGTTGTCGCAATTTACCCAGCTGGTTTGGATACGGTTTGAACCACACACGATTTCTAATTATTCATGTCAAATGTGTACCAATCTCAAATGTACTAATTGAGATATTTCGCTTTTGATGATCGCTCGACCACCTGTCGTATGCTATGCGTGAGAATCACTTTGAGAATAATACCTTCTATCACAAAACACACCTCTCTGACACACTGTCAGTCTTGAGTCGTTCTCCTTCACAATTTACAAAAACCTGAATCTCGCCAATTGTTGGGTCACACATTAACCGTGCACTCACGTAAAGGATACATAGTGTGTTCCAAGTTCATGGTCCATCAGGCTTATTATACCGCGCTCTCTAAGATAGGTGTTCTCCTCATTGGTCTTTAACAACATGGTAAATTTTCTTTGACGTGGAATATTTCCATTTTTGTCGATTCCGGTGCTGCACATCAAAGCACTAAATGGCACACAAATGAAGAATGTCACAGAGTACCTTCCAACTAAGTCTTCGCACCATATAACATCCAAGCTTGTTGGTAAGTTTGATTCACGTATATATTCTCTTATCTTATCTGTCGCTTGTTCGATTGAGATACGAGGACCAAAGCTCTGTTCCACGAAGTTGTCAATGCTCTTGAAGCGTCTGCAGACGATATCCAGAATTCTCGTTGCTTCGCGAAATAATGTGAAGGTTATATTCCCAGACTGTATATTCATAATACGGTGTGTAAAACAGTAACACCTACTCCGTTAAGAAGGGCTGATTCTAGTTCCGAAGTAGGTATGTTCAAATGAAATTCTGGTGTGAGATTCCGTCGTAAAAACCGATCTTTTTGTTCAAATGCATTTACGGGAACCAGGTTGTTTGCAAACTGATGAGGAACAGTCTGCTCGTAACGGATCCTGTGATTTCGTGTATAGCGAGGCTGTTCCGTAACATTCTCGTTGTTGGTGTTCAACCCCAGAGAGCTCTGTCTCTTTTTGTATCTCATTTATGTTCTTTACCAAACTGCGTTTGCTGACTAAGACATCGTAGGTCTCATTTCAAAACGAACAGCGACTGGTGCTGTCGTTCGAAACCACGGGAGCACCAGTTTGGGCGTTCAGACATTAATTTGGTATATTTAAACAAAAGCGGGATAAGGTGCAAGGCCATATGCAGAAGTAGGTGGCCAAAGTCTCAGGAACTTCGGTAGTTATATATTGCGCCCGGACTCAAAGTCTGATGGTCGCCGAAAGAAAAGAACGAGTGTCGCCCTGACCACCTGTATTGTTCAGCAGGTCTAGGGAAAAGGTGAGTACATCCTCCCTTTTTGATTTTTTTTTATTTTTGTCCACAAACACGTGCGTATCTGTTTGAGTGACGTGTTCTTTTTCAGCCCGATGGTAAAAATACACACATAGTTCGACCTACTTCGCACTAACGCTTTTTGTTTGCTGGCTGTGGATCCAAGGGTTTGCGACCATTGAACGGTCATTGAATTCTAGTTGGAATTATATCTTCAAGTGGTTGGGCTTCGAACATAAGACTCCGGAATTGTTTTTCAAAAATGGACCCTGTTATACGTTTTTGGACATAAATGTACAAACTATCATGCTCTCTGCTGTGTTCCTGTACATGCGGCGCCGGATAGAAATAATGATGATTGTGATAATAATAATACAACAAATGCGCTCACAGCGGAGAGTCCGTTAAACTACTCGTTTATGATAATCTTCAGCTGGATGATAATACTATCTATTGCAAACTCGGGTGTAGCATGCAGTCGGCCGTGCTCATAATAATAAAGTCAGGTTGGGCATTGCCCAACACACAAGCTCTCGCCAGAACTGGCAAGAGTTAAATGAACCGGATACGAAAACTTCAATGTTTGCAAGGTTACTACATCCTAGTGAAGAATGTTCGAGTCAACTAAACTGTTCTGCGAATTTTCCACACGGGTGATTTGTTTAAATAAACACCAGAGTCTGTGAGAACGATGCCCAAAGCAATAAGTCTCGCGCATTACGGTACAACGAGAATTAAATACAACAGAAGAAAGTTGGAGGTATTCGAAAAAGTTTGGTGACAATTGGTACATTTATTGCTGGGCAACGTTTCGCTTTTGACGCAAAAGGTTCGTCAGGCCAAGTAACTAGGTCCCGAGTTTGGTGGAGATTAAAGGCGGAAGGACAACCAATCTGCTAAGTCAAGATAAATCTCTATCAGTAATCGGCCGAGGGATTTCAGTGTGTTAGAGTGGTTGCACAAGTGTTGGGTCGGGGGGAGGAAACCAGCATGTGTTTGGGTCCAGCCCAGGGTCTAGTTCTTCTGGTTCGATCCCCCTTGAACGTCCGTTGAACCTTCTGTCCGTGTGTGTGGGTGAGCAAGTGCTGAGATAGTTATGTGGCCTTTGGTCGGGTTAAGAAATCCACCCCCACCCCCGGTTTTTTCTAATGATCCTACGTGGATTGACAACCACCCCGTCACGTGTCCACTAGGCTTATCTAAGACAGCTTTCCATACGCTCACCAGTTCCACACCCTCTATTCCGTTCACGCTAAAATAACTCACTGAGAGTTCTGGAGTCCACATTGGTGTTGCGGACGCAAAATATACGAAAGTGACACTCATGTAAATAATTTTTCTGTTAATATCTGCCGGAATTGACGAATAACTGATTGTGTCTTCTGAGACCATGATAACTGCTATTCAGTGGTATCATCTCTGTAAACACATTCATTTTCTTCGGATACCTGGTGCGAAATTGGAAGAACTTGAGTCTCACAGATGTGGATGACTCACACACTTGCATAAGGTTTGGTGGTAAACTAGAGCCAAGTTCTCCACTGTAACTGGCAGAATATGCCAAGAAACTTATGCCATCAATCACGACAGGCAGATGAACCAACCTAGCTGACACACACGAGTAATATACTTCTAGGGATCCACCATGACATATCAGATGGCCGACGCACCCATCTATTTTTACCAACGAAAGTCAAGGGTCTAAATGTACTTAACTAGAATTTGAATTTTATTCATCGGTCTGACTAGCTCACATGCCCTGCCAGGAAGCATGTGACCTTCTTGTGCACATTGTTCATTGGGCTGCCGAGGTTATGGAATGAGAGGAGATATAGGTCAGGTTATTGATATATCGCTACGAGGCTGTCAGAGCGCAACAAGCTGTGACCTCCTAAACAATCGTGCCACTTCGTAGTGGTCCCTGGCTTACTGCCCCGCCCATTGCTACCATTTATCCGAATCTCTGACACCTCTACTTCACCATCCCACCTACGCATTTCGTCACCCTGATCACTGGCCCAAAAGTCCAAAGCCACCAGACCTCAGTGGTGATCTTAAGTTTAAATCGAATTTACCAACTGGATCACCTCAGTTTTCTGCTTCACCAGATCGTCTTTTCTGGGTGAGAAAGCTATATAAGAGTTACATGAACCAACTGGATCACCTCAGTTTTCTGCTTCACCAGATCGTCTTTTCTGGGTGAGAAAGCAATATAAGAAGTTACATGAAGAGTGTTTCTTACAGCCCGGAACCAACTGGCCTCTAAATATAGAGAACGAATGGATGCAGGGAATCAAAGTCGTTGACAGCACAGGTGTCAACCGCCTGGAGCAGCATAATAGGTTCGAGTTAATTGAGATCGCAGTGTTTGGATGTCGGGATCCCGCGCGCCTCAAAACGAGGAAAGACGCATACGTTATGATTCTACGAACAACCTTCAGAACGTGGCCGATGACCCCATTGTTTCCCGTCAATTGCAGTGGTGTAACGCATGCATCTCATATTCCAGCATGAGCCATCCTGTGTGCCGGGACACCCTCCGTGTGGCATGTGCCGGTTTGTCTGAGCGGTGCATCCGAACCTACAGACGACCATTTGCGTCCTCCAGACGGTTGCTGCTCGCCTCACTTAAGTGGATCATCCCGAATCGAGCTTGCACAGCCGAGTTGCGGATGGTGGTGAGGTAAGGGAAAATCTGTGGGTTCATGAGGTGCAGCCGTTGCAGATCTTGTCAGGTTGGGTGTGTTGGAATAATGATGAAAAACATACTGTGGAACATCGCACGGGCAAGCCGTGCGGTGCAATATGTCCCAGCTGAGCGTATTGTCTGTGACCGAAAATACACGGGTGATATAGGATGCATACGTGCTTCCAGATAGCTTTTCTAATATAAAAGCGGCACAAAATGACATCGAAAACTACTCTCGCATCCTCGCTCCCTAGTTTGTCCATCACAACCGTCTTCACAAGATACTAATCACCTATCCTTTCCCTAAGACAACCAATCAGCTTATGCATTGGAGGAAACTGTTTGCTTTCCACGAAAGCATTCATAGCCGGACGTCCGGTGCCCATGCCATCCTTGGTCAGGAAGGTGTACATCCTGTATCTAAAGTACGGATATACGTTGCTTCAAAAAGATTCGCGGAGTCACCACTACCCGCGAATCCCTCAGCCATGCCCCATTCTGACTGTAAACGCATGATCATGCCAGACGGCATGCCACCCACAAGTTGGGAATAAACATGATCATTATCATTGTCACTATCATTATCACTCTGCTTGTCGCGTACGTTTTATTGACATTTAAGTCATCCGAGAACGCTATCTGCTAACGTTTGGATAAATGCATTTGACTGTAATGGCTTGCCGCCAGCTCCAAGACAAACACACGTCCGGTCTAGCAAAGTTTTGCCAGGACCGAGGGCACATCATCTGCTAAAGTAAAACCAAATTATGCGCCCCTGACTCACCAAAGATAGCTGACGCTTACGGTGATAGCTTTACATGATTTAAGCGGTACGGTGCTTGCCGATTTCATCGGCCAAAAACTTCACACGACGGCGTTCCATACTTTGGAATTGCTCTGTATATGTCCAACTCCTCTTCAGTTAGCCGTTCATTTGCGGCAGGTCGGTTGTACAAAAACTTGAAAAAATTATGATTAAGTGATTATAATAGGTGAGCACGAGATAGTTTCTGTGCTTACTGTGACAAAGAAGGAACGGGACAGCTTCTGGTTGGCAAATGCGCTCAACTTACTAGTCTATTCGCATCCCTCGACTTCCCGTCTGTTATGCAGCCTGACTGCTACGTTTGCAGTACACCTATACGTAGGGTGGAAGGGCGCTGGTGCTCCCGCGAAATTCAATAACGCTCTATACAGTTCGTCTTCCGGCTCATCTGTTGCCATCATCTTACTCTTCCAAGGGTCTATTATGTCCCGCTCCACTACAACAGCGACACCAGTGAGTGCATACAGTTTTAGTGCACACCACGTTTATGGGATTCCTGTTACCACTTATTCGCTTTGTTAATCCCCAAACATCATCATCATCACTTATGCTTTTCGCAACCCTGGCCATAACCTTAACACTCCCAGGCCACGAGGCCTCAGCGGCGGTTTTAGGTTTTAGATCAACATGACCGGCTGGATGACGCCGACTCTGTTGCTTCATCTGAGCTGATGTTCTGGGACTTCATTTTTCACCGTTACACTTTTCTTGTCATGTGTCAGACAGGAAGCCACTTGTTTTGCGCTCCCTTACTTTATTCTTTGCCCGCCATTTTCAAATCCTAACGATCCAGTCTTGCTCGATATTCTCTCTAAAAAGCATAGCAACTGTGCTTCCCTGCTCGAGCCGATTTATTGGGGACCTCGCCTGCATCGGTAACGCCCACCTCCTAAGACGCTGTTCCTTTCCGTAAACCCACATGTACCTACAGTCCCCAGCAGTCATGCTTTTATTCTGACTGTGACATTATGATAATGCCTAGCGGTATGTCACGCTCGAATATGGGGCAGTTATCCATCGTTTACTCGATTAACTTTTCGCAGGATGGCGCAAAGAATAAAAATAATTATAATGTTTATTCACACCTAGTGGGTGGCATATCTTTAGGCATGATCATAATATTACAGTCAGAATAAGCGCATGACTGCCGGAGCTATTAGATGCTGAAAATTTCACGGAAAAAGGACGGTGACAAACAGTGGGCATTATCCGAAGTAAACTTGGTCACGCCTGAGGCGGCATGGGTAAGGGACCATAATAACAAGGGGTCTTCCTTTCTTATGAGGGGCACGTAAGATGAGGAAACATATGTGTTAAGATGTGAAAGTGGCGGGCAAAAACAACACGAGTTGGGGCATAGGAATAGGTTTAACGCCTGGTATATGATACAAAAACTTCAAACCGCAGAAACTGCGCGATCAGGATAACGGATCTGGGGAGGTAGCATAACTGTCACGATCTGACCGGCCGATTGGAACTTAAAGCCCAAGACCGTCACTGCGGCTTCGTAGTCTTAAGGTGTTGGGCTAATGGTCAGGGTCACGAAAAAGCGTGAGTGGAGATGTTGAAGTGGCGGGTGTGAAGCACGAATAAACGAAAGTAAAAAATTCAGAAGCACAGCGTGCTGTGAAGCTGGAAAGTCTCACTAGTAGTGCTACTGGAACGGAGAGCGGTGTAAAAGTTCCTTGGGAGGAAGATTTCACGCAAACGCACAAGGGGAACGCGTACCGCACGGGAAATGACTGAATTGGTGAGGAGTACAAAGTAAAAGACAGCGAGATGTTCAGATCCAATGGAGGGTTCAGTAGATTGTAATGAACGTCTCCCAGGGGCGGCTTGGGCCAGATGAAGACTTTGATTGTGACTGCAGATAAGGAAATGGGTCGGCAAGAAAGCGCAGTCAAAGTAGGAGGTGAATATTTGCAGGTATGCTATCAAACCGAGTATGGCAGTGCTGTATCACCACTGCACTGAGATACTTCAGTTCCTGGGTAGCCCCGTGACAGGCAACTTGATTGAGATAGTTGAGCTGGGAAGTGAAGCTCTGTGGGTAGCGGTATGTTGTGGATTTTTCAGGGGATTTCGCAGGGGGAGCAAAACCACTGCAATATCGCAGGTAGCATTTGTTTTTGTCCCGTCAAAGATTCCTTCAGGTGTAATGCACTGATTGGGGGAAGTGGATAACGACCAAACAGGACATCCATAGTACGTATCACCGCAGATCAGAGCTTGGGAAGAAGATTCAATGGACCCTGGAGACCTGTAGGGGTCATCGGGCAAGAAATCCCGTGATAGGGAGAAAACTGAGCGTCTGCCACTGCTAGAGCGGTGACAACAAGTGGAGAAACGAAATGGGATAAGGAGCAATCTGTACCTGGTAGTTTAGTCACCGTAGTCAAGCTAAGGTTGCCTAAATACGCTATTATACTACCTGAGACAAAGGATAGTTCGAAGTGGGCAGAAAGGCGGCATGGTAATGGAAACCAACCACTTAAGGACTGGTGGGTTGGAACTTATAAGGCGGTGGACTGAATTTCCTGAAGGTTATAAGTGATTTGTACAATACCAGGTCAATATATGGGCAAAGTGAACGTAAGTGTGAGGGTCACCGTTTCCCGAAGCTCTACCATCAGCTTTAACCTATAAGTGATGTATGGCGAAAAAGACATTTCAACGCTAGTCTCGCACGCTAGTTGTGGAGGGTTTGAAGTCTCGCTATATATATATATATACATATATATATACATATATATAT
>NW_008751903.1:285578-298903 GCF_000715545.1 Opisthorchis viverrini
ACACATATGAATTGACTGATAACTGGCTTTATCTTGCAATCGTTCATATTCTCGATTGTGACCCACAGATCAACAAAATCAATATCAGCGTGAGTTTCTATTTGCACATTCCCATGCAGAAGCCCTGTGATCGAATGTCCACGGTGTGAGGATTACTCGCATGATATTAGAGGTATAACCTATACATATAGTTGTACAGGCCATGCCGCTAATTTTATCTACATATTTATATGTTTATATGTATTTATGTACACACCCAATTCAGTATGTGCCTAGGTATAAATTGATGTGATTGTCCGATTGCTTCATGAGAGCCATCAAATTAATTTTGGATTCATAAACGTCAATACCCTTGTAGAATTGCTGCACTGAACTAATCTATGGAACCCCACTCCGATCTCGGAGCAAAGGGGAGTTGTGTGGGGTGCATTGCACTGTGCCACCCCATTAAGCCACGTTACTGCCCACACTTGACAGCGAGCAGTAATAGAACGACGGGGCTGTTCACCGACAGATTTACGAGTTAAGATTCGACCATGAGGACAGAGAGACAACATAAAATGTTTTCAGCATTTGGCCAGTAGGTCTTTAAACATGTGCGTGGTAAAACGAAGATAAATGATAATGAAGCCCATAATGCAGAATAAGTGCCAAAGTAGAAAGGTGGAAGCAGTAACCATTTGTACCAGTTCGACCAGAATTCTGATGTCACTGTATGTTGGACGACTGGGTTGATCGACTAGTGCCACGTGACTTAGATACACTCATCTCTAACATCAAGTTTTGACAGCATAGTAATGAATTTAACGATACTACTATATACATATATATATACATATATATATACATATATATATGTATATGTATTGCATGTGTTCGCTCCTTGGGGCAGCGCGTGGGTGTTTTGTTTGGTTGAGGAGGTAGAATTAGGTGTGGCTTAGCCTCTGTCCAGATGAAAGCAGCTAGAGTAGGCCATGAGTATCACAGAGTATATTCAAGCTATCCCAGATATATTGTTTTTGATGGACAAAAGGCAGAAGGTAATCCTAAACAAACCTGTGAGGCCACATCCAAAACTGCGACTTAAAAAACCGAGATGCGCCGCTACTGTTAAGAGAACCGAGATCAAGTAAAAAATCCAATAATACTTAGGTGCATTACAGTGTTTTTTGGTGTAGGCACATGTACAGAAAAGTGCTGCAATTTTACGTGAAAATTTCTATCCCACATGTTGTTGTTTCGGGGAAACGATCACCTGCCAGCTAAGGAGCAGCTACCTGAATGTCCGTTTACTTGCACGCACAAGTCTTGTGCTTCGTCTCTAAAATCAAAATGGTGAGACCAGTGAAAGCTTAACAATCAAATATTAGTTTGCTTCCTTCTCGCCATTCGGTGTTGTAAGTGCTTCCCAAACAATTAACTGGTCGAGTTTTAACATTTGCTTTGACATACTAAAGTTGCTCTTTAGCGGCGTCCTCACGGGGCTTGAACATGAACCACCTCATGCGCTGAAACATAAGAAAAGGATGGGGCCTAGCACGCTTCCTTGGATGACTCCGCTAGTGATCGGTAGTGGAGATGATTGTATGTCCCCTATTTGCGTTATTTGCTTCCTGTCTGATAAATAGGAGGCAAACCACTGAAATAAGGTTCCCGTGATGCCAACGGTGCTAAGTTTGTGTAGCAGGGAGGCGTGGGGGACCTGGTCGAAGGCTTTTTGGATGTCTAGATAGACTGTTACTATGGCGTATCCAGCGTCGTAACTTCATGCGCTGAAACAAAAGTAGGCAAACTTTTGGGCTTCTATTCACCTTTTCCTTCCCATCCTCAGTACAGAAGATCCTGTAGCAGGCTTTCAGTAGCTATACGGCTATAAGGCAATACAGCCGTGTCCCGAGTTCTCTATCTTCTACTTATCGCGTAGTCTGACAGGCTCAGTGCAGGCGTAACCGATAGACGGTCATCCACGATACAGCAAATGGTGTACACCAGAACTCTAGAGACTCACTGGCGCCGCTTCAATCTCCGAATACAGTTGCCCAAGCGCTCCGTAGAACTGTTATTAATTCAAACTGGCTGGTCCCCAGTCTACACTCACACGGTCCTCCAACGAGGGGGAAATTATTCGTGACCCTTCATTCGCCTGACACTCAGTGTCAATCTCTGTCTCACCCAGATCCAGCTGCGAGGGAACCGCGTATCTCCTCTCCGATCGTGGCAGCCTTGACGACCGTTACGGGGCTGTCCATAAACTGAAGCATGTCAGTGCAATGATGACATGGCACTGTCATATCTAGTGTGAGGGCACTCACGCAACTATTCTCTTCAGAATCTCGACCACAACCCCTCGCCCACTCAAGCCCGCAGTCGCAACCACGAGTGAACTTTTCATCCTGCCCCGTCTCTGGGACGAGCTCTTTCGTACCCGATGATTTTTCGCTCAAATTTGGCTAGCCTGGTCTTCTGCTACAATTTTGGCTTGCCTCTTTCACAAGTTCAAATCCGTACATGGCGTTCGGTTGGCCCTACGCTTTAGCACCATGCCCCCATCCAAACTGTTCCCCGCACCTGACTTTTCTACAACAGTGCAACCAGTGAGTCTGCTTAGTTAGAGAACAAACCACATTTTTGAGACAAAACTCGCCATGTTCTCCCAATTTGAATTATCCCATCCTTATCTCCACCGCCCAAGGACACTTATGGCCAGCAATTGCCTTCAGTTTTAGTTCATGCCGGCCGGCTATGTCTTTGAATCAGTTGGACCTCATTCACATTGTTCCCTACGAGTTTGGAAAGAAACCTATTATTATTGTTACATCGAATATTCCTCACTATTTATGACATTGTCCTCTTCGTGCAATCCGCACTCCCCCATGCCCCCAGTCATGCATCATTCTGACTTGTGCTCATGCCAGACGGTATGCCACCCACAAGTTGGGAATAAACATTATCATTATTATCATGGTTTCGAAACTTCATTGGTGCAGATTTCTCGGGAACGCGGATATTTTCTATTCACTTTAAACTGAAGCCAGCTTCGATGAAAGAGCTATACGGAATCCCTGTCCAGAAAGTTCACGAGACTAGTGGGACGTTCACGCCAAAAGAAAAGCACATTTTCGGATGGACGGCAAGCCACGTGAAAGGATTCGGCGTCTTTTGGAAGAGAGGCATCAATAATTTTTCAAAATTTGAGTACAGTCGGCAAAAGAGCTGACACTTGGTATAATGCAAAACCCTTCCAAATCAGAAATCCGTCAGTGGAAGATACAAAAACAAGTCACCATTCTTGGCCTTGCCAGGAAACGCAAGTGTGCTGTTTGGATACATAAGGCATCGCTGCATAAATAAGCCAACCACACCCCATTGGGGAACAGGAACTAGGAACCAACGAGCGCTCAGTGATTATATCTGAAGTCTGCAGTAAACGCTATGCAAGTCTGCATTCCGCCCAAGTGACTCAGTCACACTTAGCCTTCTCAAAACGTAACTACTTACGAGCTCTAACCAACATGTTCTTCGTAGGGTATGACATTCGTCAACTCTTACATAAAACAAACATGTTCTGCGCTTTGTGGTCAGACAAGGTCCATGCAGGGATCCTGAATAAAACCTAGTTTACGCTGGCTAAGCATCTCTACCTCATGTTTCGTCAGTCACCAGACGAAGACAATCTGCCCTCTGCTTGGAGGAAGGCAATTGCCACGCCAATCGACGCAACTTGCGAACGACTAACATGCGGCAGCTGCCGAAATTTCAGCCTAATAAGCGTACCTTTCGAGGTGACAGAACGTATTCTGAAGTGGGCCATCTGGATCACCTCCCTACTAGCAACTTGGTATCCCTAGTTCAACACGGATTTCCCCCAAACCCCACTTGCGTGACGAACATCCTCGTATTTGTGGACAGCTTAACTGAAGCAAACGACGAGGTACTCATGTCGAATGCCAAACTCTTCGACTTCTCAGAAGCGTTTGATCGAGTCCCACACGCACCGCTACTCCACGGGTTTGTGCCTCACGGTATTCCATGGAAAATTCGTCGCTGGATTAAGGCGTTTCCATCAATCAGAACATTCCGAGTAAAAGTAAGCTTGACCGGTTCTCCTCAATCGCGAGTCTCCAATGGATTTACTCAAGGCTCCGTTTTGGGACCAGCACTGATTCTAATATACGTTCGTGTCTTGTTTTTGGGGACAACCTGAAATCCTAGGGCTCCAATTCCAGTGCATTTCAAATGGATGCTGACGCTACAAAGCAGTGACTGTTGCACTGGCACCTTCCCCTGAATGGCTGTGTGTCCATATGTCATTTGGAGGAGACTCAGCGAATACCTTTGTCATGCATGGCGAAAAAGGACCAGGAAACATAGAGAAGATAGACGCCAAAAGGAATTCGGGTACCTGGCTTCCTTCAAACTTGTCCTTCTCAACGTACCATAGGAAATCGGTCCAGAAGGTACTCACCACTTTAAGAATGATTCGGCACACCTTATCCCGTAGTGTTCACATGAACTTCCAAACACTCTGTGGGGCCTACGTCAGGCCGCTCCTTAAATACGTCAACCAGGTTGTCTACTCGGAACGCACGAAAGACGTCACCCTCATTAAGCGTGTCCAGCGAGCCACCACGAGAGTGGTTCACGGATTCATGGATTGATACACAGGATCGAGGTCGGTTTTGTACTTGTCGGTCAGTGGCTGCCGTTCGCCTGAAAGGCAGAAGTGAAAAAGGGTGCAGCACTGCTCTTTGTGTTCTCAGTGTGGGGCAGTATGCTTGCCAGCGTGAGGATTCGCAAGATGTCTAATGTTGCTTTAAACTGGGTTCTAGAAGGAGCGTAGACAACCGTCGGAGGGAGGTCATTCCACGCACTTACTAACCGAACTGAGAAAAAATTTCGTTTCACGAATGTGTGTGGTCTGAGCCTGAAAATTTTCTTACTATGTACCTGCCATGTGTTTGCTTGGTCAACGGTAAAAAACCTGTTTGCCAAGCTTTGTTCAAACAGCATAAGTAAGAAGTAGGTCCCCTCGGAGGCGACGGTACTTCAGCGGAAAGATATCAAGCATCGCGAAACGCGCTTCGCGGTCCACGGATTTGAGGCCGGCAACCATTCTCGTAGCGGCCCGCTGGACACGCTCAATGAAGGTGGCGTCTTTCGTGCGTCCTGAGTAGACAACTTGGTTGGCGTACTCCAGGAGCGGTCTGACGTAGGCCCCATGGAGTATTTGGAGGTCCACACGAGTAATACGGGAGAAGGTGCGTCGGAACATCTGTAGAATGGCGAATGCCTTTGGGCCGATTTCTCATGGTGCGGTGAGAAGGACAAGTTTGAGGAGATCCAGATACCCAAATCCCTTTTGGCATCTATTCTCATGATGTTTTCTGGTCCTTTCTCACCATGCATAACAAAGGCATTCGCTGAGTCCCCTCCAAACGACATATGGACGCACTTTTCGTCATTCAGAGGAAGGTGCCAGTCCAACGACCACTGCTTGGCAGCGTCTACATCCATTTGGAGGGCACTGGCATTGGAACTCCAGGATTTCAAGTCGTCCGCAAAAAGTAGACATGGACTTGCAAGAACATCTGGAAGGTCTTTTCCGTATATCAGAAACAGAACTGGTCCCAGGACGTTGCCTTGAGGAACTCCAATGGAGACCGGCACTGGAGAAGAGCGAGTCGAGCCTATTCTCACTCGGAATGATCCGTCTGATGGGAACGACTTGATCCAGCGAAGGATTTTCCCTTGAACCCCGTAAGACTCGAGTTCGTGGAGCAGCGGGACGTGTGGGACCCTATCAAATGCTTTTGAAAAGTCGAAAAATATGGCATCCGATATGAGTCCTTCTTCCTTGGCTTGGGTTAAGCTGTCCATTTACACGAGCATTTTTGTCATGCAAGAGCAGTTTGGGAGAAATCCGTGTTGATGTGGAGATATCAGGTTGCTGGAAGTAAGGTGGTCTAGGATAGCTCGCTTCAGAATGCCTTCCATTAACTTGCACGGCACGCTAGTGAGGCTTATAGGCCTATAGCTGCCAGGCGATGGTCGGTCACCAGTTTTGTAGATTGGAGTGACGATCGCTTCCTTCCAAGGAGAGGGAAGGCCTCCTTAAGGCCGGCATCAAGTCCGTGGACTGCGAAGCGCGTCTCGCGATGCTTGATCTCTTTCCCCTGGAGTACCGTCGCCTACGAGGGACCTACTTCTTACTTATGTGCTGTTTGAGAAAAAGCTTGGCAAACGCGGTTTTTTACCGTTGACCCAGCAAACACACGGCGGGTACATAGTAAGAAATTTTTCAAGCTCATACCACACATATTCGTTAGACAAAGTTTTTTCTCAGTTAGAGTAGTAGCTGTGTGGAATAACCTTCTTCCGACTGTCTTCCACGCAATGCAGCAAGTTCAAAGAACTGATAGGCGTATTCTATGCGAATCCTCGCGCTGGCAGGCATACTGTCCCACGCTGAGTACTTAAAGTTAAGTGCTGCTGCCTTTTTTCTCATACAACTTTCAGGTGAACGGTGGTCGGTGCTTTACGAGAACAAACCGCACTCGTAGAAATTGGGTGAAAGCCTCGATTCTGTGAATCAGTCCATGAAACCGCGTATGATCGATGGAAGATGCTGCCTTGTTTTAACTTATTAAATGCAATTACATTTTTTGGCGGTTGTTCAACTTACAAAGGAGTTATCATGTTGCACTGACATATTTTGAAAGATCTCATCCATGGGCTGCGATTTATCCAAAGTATACAACGTCGATATTCATTTAGAAAACGAGCTGGCTGTTTTCGAACCAAGGGATGAGGTTGCCGGTCATGTGATCATTCAGGCAGAGGAGGACACCGTAATTGACAGTGAGTTTATGTAAATAAACTCTAGGTTTCTCTACCATAATTATCAGTATTAATCGAATCGTATTCAGAAATAGTATTGGCTAAGTGGCGTGGAGTAACATATATGAAGTTCACCTGGTATTGGGCAAAAAGTGAAATTTTCATCAGAAGCCGACTCGTCTTTGAGTTCTCTTGCTTGATTTTAGGTGGGAGAAGCAAAAAAGGAAACCTACACGGCATCCTTTTTTCTATGCGACAAATTCAGGAACGAGGCTCGGAACACTTATTTTGCGAGGAAACATACTGTGTTTAAAATAAATCTCAAATATTCCATCTGATTTATACTTTATAGAACCCGTACGATGGGATGCGGTG
Organism: Opisthorchis viverrini; assembly: GCF_000715545.1. NCBI lineage: Eukaryota > Metazoa > Platyhelminthes > Trematoda > Opisthorchiida > Opisthorchiidae > Opisthorchis > Opisthorchis viverrini. Next base: position 292,791 of record NW_008751903.1, read on the forward strand.
ACGAAATAACAAAATTCATAATCTGGTACAAAAGCCTCGAAGAATCAAGCCACTGCAATCCTGCCACTGATGCCCATAAATTTTCAGAATGCGGTAGACTCTTACGCTTAGCCCGTACCCAGCTCATCACACCACCTTTTGGGAACACACAAACTACTCAGCTAAACTACATTTCCGCCAGATTTCCATAAACACTCCACAACTGAAAACCCTAATGGTAAACATTACCCGGTAAGAAGAACAGCTGGTTTGCAAGACAGCAGCTAAGGAAGAAGGTCCGCCCCTCGTCTAAAATTAATGGTAACGCGTCATCCGTATCTCTTGAGGTTGCTCTAAATGCCTCCTGATTCAGACAAGCCCGACCCTTCTACCCCACCTCTTAGCACTTCACAGTGTACCAAACTCTTTTGGACAGTACCTATCCAGTTCAACTGATCTAACTATCGTTGCACCAAGAATATAGTACCAGGGACTTCCAGACAGTATCCATTGACTTTTTCATATTAGCTCTTCTTTGGACATCAACCTCTTTTGCCAGTTCGTCTGCCGCTTATGAACTACCATAGCATCCCTTCACTCCCACACCCATTAACTCTCAGTCCAACTTCAAGGACGAAATACTCCACCCGGTCCAACGGGTGCTATCATTCATCCACGTGTCGCACTCCACCTGTTATGGAGAAGGCAGTACTCCAAACATACTCAACTTTATCCGGACAAACAAGGAACTTTTGGCAAAATCTTCCTTGTATGTGGCTCTACTTGATTGCAGTGGCCATCTCTAAGTCATGTGCATCATAATGGCGATCTCTATCAGCAAGTCCTATCGTTGCATTATAACCAAAATCAATGTCTGGTGAAGACTAAAAACTGTAACTCAATACACATACTCCCAATTGTGCATACGTCAGTAACCTCCACTCACCGTTCAGCACTCTTGACAAGTTGGTTATTATCTCCTCCAAACACATTAACTTGAAAATTAGTTTCTGCAGTATGACAGAGAAGTGACTCACAATCGTTGCTGTGCGCCGAGTTGGCACGAACGATCTCCAAGTGACTAAAGTAGGGAGAGTTATGCTGTAACTCATTCATCAGCCAAAAACAACAAAAATTTTACAACTATCGGGGTTCGGGCAAACTTAAAATCTTGCATAACCATGTGAATTAATTTGCAAAACTTAGGATTTCTATATCTGACGAGTTTTTTGGAGTTCAGCTTTAGCCTCCTTTCCAAAGAAATACACTGTCGCGCCTCAGCGTCCCGTAACCACACGGTGCCGCCAGTCTAAGTAGCTTCTGTGATGTGTGCTGCAGTTTTAATGATAATGGCGGTGGAACACAAGCTGAAAGCCCTCAAGCAAATAATCGCCGTACATATCGGCGGAGTACATCCGAAAACGCCCGTACTAGCCGAAGACAGTCAATTCGCTATAACAACATTTCCAAACCCTGCTTTCTACGCCCACTGTTCACTTGCGCTGGAAGCGCTTTGTGATCCCGTCGTTTGTAAGGAGATCAGATGAACAGATTCATCAAACTTCTGACCAACCATAATCGTATGTGCTCATCTAAGCGAAGGGCCATGTTCGACCACAGCTGAAATGTCACTGCATGATACAACTGGAAAATCGTGAGTTTAGATATGATAGGTTTTCATCCACAAACCTCCTCCTTACCAGAAGTATCTTAACAGACTCTTGGGGGCCAGTATCGGCATGCGCGTCATTTATCTAGACGACTTTAATTCCCTCAATAGTGCAAAACACCGCATCTCGTTAGCAAAGCTAAGCTGGGTAAAAGGTGACGTCGGCCGAGTCTGGACAAGGGTTATCCTAATTAGATATGCCAGTCAGCGGTCAGTTGCAGACAGTTCGCCGGTGAGAGAACTAATTTGGTGCTGCATGCGAGCCTTTGGCTTTGATTTAGGCCCGCGAGCAAAATATGTGAGAAAAGTTAGCATATTTATTGACACAGTATAATATGATTTGTGCTAAATCATAATCTGTGACCCTGCCAGAAGTGTCATCTACGAAAGGAAGAAAGCACCAAAAAACACTTATCCTCATATCAATCTGATTTTTCACGGGAGACTCAGCTAAATTTCCCGTCTATGGGTCTTTTAACTAAATGTGATGCACAAGGGTTACTGCATGTTTTTAGCTCCAATGATATGGCAGATATGACAGCATATTTCCACAGGGAAAAATTTTCACAAGTTTGGTCAAAACTGTTCAGCTAACAATGCCTGGTTTAGCTCTTCTTGAGTCTTGTTGAGCAGCCACGATAACTGAAATTTTTTCAATCTTATGTATCCAAATTGGGCAAATGTTGACAAATGTCGATATTGAGCTGTTTAGGAGTTTCCAGTATTCTTTTGTGCAGTACATTTATTGGGGTAAGTACCAGTTTTTATTCAAGCCATTTTGGAATCGAGTGGCTGCACAAAAATTTTAATGTGACGGTGGTCCATCAAAAATCCATCCTACGCTACCCACAAACGTCTTTCATCAAATGATCTGGAGTCATTACAAAGGACTGAAGCACAAGTCACTGAAGCTAGTCGGGTCTCCACGTACACGAATCTTCAAAACCTGATGGCCATTGTACTTTATGGAAGACAATAGATTTGAATGTGGCTACACACAAAGCCAAAAGTCCTCTAACACAGTGCACACAACATTGCACCTGGTATGCAGCACATAAAAACATCGTCTAACTTGTCCGACTATCTCAACTCGAACATTTTAGCTCCTCGCACGCGATGACACAGTCACTCCAACTACTCAAAGCAACAAAAAACAGTCTTTCATAAAATACTCAACTTTCAGAAGAAACGCTGGTTCGATGATGAATACGTTGTGCTTTTGCATCAACACCAGCAACAAAACTGTCATATTTGCCAGAAATTTTAACCTCATCCGCTGTGCAATCACACGAGATGCTCTGAAGTAAAAATACAAGTAGAAGCGACCTCAAACTGAGGCAAATTTCTTCGTTCGATCATTTAAACACAACTGGTTTTATTGTACTGCAAGATCTGTTTTCCTCCTGGCTAACAGAAGTCCAGTGGTTAAATCTGTTATTTAATTAGCGTCATACAAATGCATCTACCGTGCTCCATAATAGATCAGAGCGTTGTCTACGTTATTCTCAAACAATATCTTCGAAAGGAAGCTGATTATGTCGTTCTCATGCTACGTACTTTGTTTAGGTATCCTCAAGACGAACACTCATCACACCACCACTAAGACTGTCATGTAGCATAGGCAGTGACTCACCACCGGGTGCTGAAGAGCAATTTGTTTCGTTAGAAGACATCCAGCTATAAATCCTACTAGAAAAATATTTAATGAAGACTCAAATCACACAGTATATTGAGCCACGTATAGAGTGTTTTGCAGAAACAGGTAAACTCTAGCTGGAGGTTGTAAAAGATGGGCCATTAAGCCACCTTGCTGACTTCAGTATATGGACTACAAACCATAAACCGTTTTTGCTGACCTACACAAGGTTATGCAAAATATTTACCTTTAATTTCAAAATTCTGGAAAGCTACAATTATCTGTGCAACAGAAGGCTGTTGGTATCGGTCAGGAAAATCAATCTGAGTTGCTGCAAACGCAAAATGACTCACCTTCAGATCCCTTATTATCGACATCATCAGTTATATTTTCTTCCTTTACTGCAGCTCATCTTCTATATACACGCCCCATCAACTTGGAAAAAACAGCCTAACAAATCCAGTCAGTCGCTATGCGCTAATTCCTTGTATTCTTCCTAACAGCGACTGATGTAAAACTCAAAAGCCAAACGGCGACAGATTCGACTTGAAACCAAGTAGTTGATATAAGGCCAAAACCCCACGCAGCACGCTACTTCTAACGCCGGTGACACTTGAATTTGTATACAGAGGTCTAATCTCACCAATAATGAAGTTCTTTTCCAAACGCAGAAATCCTTAAAACTCAAAAACTCTGAGCTATCCAGCTTCACTTCATCCTTTCAAAACGTCTGCCATCGAAAAGCGTTATCCTTTTGGAGTTGAAGCACAATACCATTCTTGCAGTGGATCATCGCCGGTTTAGGAGTACGTAATCTTGTCCCTCTTTGACTAACAGGGGAAGGTATCACGTAAGCCAGGTTTTTGAGGCTCTTCTATGGAATCAAATAGAATATTTTGTTTGTAAAACCGGCCACGTACTCGTGGTTATTATAAAATGGATTTATCGTCACCGAAAAACTCTAAACAAATTGTCAGTTCAAACATTGGGTGATAACAGTATGTGTTTGCTGGTTCACAACGTTGCCAAAGTTGGCACCATTCCATTTGCAGAGGCCCCATAAATAGCTATTTTCTTTTTAAATATGTCTCTTAAAACGATACTCTCAAAGTATCCGGAGAAAGACAGTATCACACTTAAAGGGCACTCTTAGCCGCTTGACCTTTTAAAGCCTCTGTTATCTGTTTTAGAGCGCTTAAATGCTACTTAGATGCCTGAAACAAAGTGATTTTCTTAAAACCGATTAAAGCGTTTTCAGGGGTAGACAGTCTTCTCAGCTGCGTTTACTTTTCAAGGACCGTTTATGGAATGCAACAGAATGTACTCATCTGGACTGACGATGAGACGTGTACGGCATCTCGAAAAGACAGGGTATAGATTTTGAGTCCGAGAATCGGACCTCAATTTTCTGAGTTTGAGGGTTAAAAATATATTTTCAAAATCTGGGTGGCACTTTTGTTTGTCTTACTTCTGAGTTGTAGTCACTATCAAAGTCAGAGATTTCCAGGCGAACAAATCGCTTGCACAAATATTCCTCAGACTTGGTCGAAATGAGTGCTCGTACCGGCGGGGTATAATCATCTGTTACGTATGACGCCAATATGAACAAGCTAAATCTACTGTGATCGCATGATTTTTCTTGCTCCAACCTTCACATATGAATGTCGTAGCCGGATTTCTTTATTATCCCGGTTGAAGAGGTGTTAATCAGTGACTGTCATGGCGTCTGTTCGGTTCTCCTGGTGGATAATTAATTGCCGGTGACTTCTCCTGACGTGGACTGAAGCTCCTGATGTACTAAGTCCCTCATTTAATCACTCCTGCCAACAACATCAGATGCTGACATACACAGTACAGGAGAAAAACTAAGGCCAGAGCTATTGGAGGCCTCTTCCTGCAAGTAAAGCTAGTGTATGCCGAAGATCAGAGATACCCTTTACAGCCACTTAATCTTTGTTAGGAGTCGTCAAAAGCGTGACCTCATGAAGTTCCAGGAGGTCCAAAATCCTCGGCTTTCGGCAATTAGTTCGAATGCTTAACCACTCGGCTACGAGCGGAGTGTCTTCAGTGCCATTGGCTTGCACTTGGAGTAGCTCTGTTGAGCTTTGAGCCAACCACACCGCAGACCGTATGAGCGTGGCCAAAAGATCAATTATTTGAACTACTAGCTCGAAGACCGCATGTTTAACGCCCTCTACTGGTGTTTCATATGAAGCACACTTCTAAGGTACCCCAGTAAAGATAAAGCAAGTGTACTGTACATCTCTGACGTTCTGCATAGAATGGCTTCATTTACAGGACGAAGTCTCCAGTTGGAATTTCTAAATCTTCTCACGCTACCAACAGAATCTGGCTGGAGACACTCGTTTACATGCAAAATCTACAGCCACTTTCGTCCTCTTCGGGTGAGGTTTTGACTAAGACCATATGCATATCAAAGTAGTGTTCCGAGAGCTAAACGGCTGCTTATCTGTGTGCAGTATAGAAGCCTAGCAATGGAACAATTACCTAAACACGTGAGTAGATTTGCACACGAAACTTAAAGGGCTGCTCAGTAAGAATTACTCCTCAAAATAAATACACCAACTCCACCTGCAACCATAGGGGAGACAGTATTATTTGGAAGATTTATTAGTTCTGATTGGCACATGAGGGGAATGCACCAATCTGCAAGGCTCGGGCCGCGTTTGCTAACTTGCGACACCTATGGCGTCAGAATGGTTTATCTCTGAATCTGAAGGGACGTGTGTATCAAACTACAGTACGGGCTGTTTTGTTGTATGGCTGTGAGACTTGGCCTATTCGAGCAGCGGACCTGAGACGTCTTCA
>NW_008751903.1:299496-305257 GCF_000715545.1 Opisthorchis viverrini
CCCGTCCACCTTTATTCTTTTCTTTACAATAAGGCTTTCAAATAAGTCATGGCTGTACGGCAGTGAAGCATTGGTGTTGAGCACTGATGTCATGCTGTCGTTGATGATGATGATGATTGCGATGAGAATTCTTCAAAGTTGACTTCATGGCTGACTATTTGGGTTGATTGTATCCCACCCAGTCTTTATTGAAATATTCGATTTTGTTGAGTCAAAGTGGACATCGGTTAAAGGTTAGACGGCAGTTTATATCTTCCAGGACCGGAAATTTTTTTCTAGGCATTTCACCACCGGTATTAAGGAAGTTATTGGTGTGACTGACTGGTTGAAAAACGGATTTAGGATGATTTAATCGGCCCGTTTACAATTTGTGCTGCGCTATTTTCCGGATGCCTTTTTCTCAATTGGTTCGTTGAACTGCTTTGTTTTGGTAGATTTCATCACATTTCTGAATGATTCGTCCAAGCAGTGCTGTGTGAAACGCCTTTCTTCTCCGATTAGATTGGTTACCACAACACTTTATGTCTTAGCGGTTTTCCTCCCGTGTTCTGATTGGCTTGCTTTTCTCGAAGTGAGTCGGCTGGTTGCCCGTTCCCTTCTTCATCGTAGCATTTGATTGGTCAGTTAGATGCTTTTTTCGTTTACCTCGGTCTGGGCCATAAAGCGGCGCAAATCGAAAACGGGATGATAAAACTACCGCCAAGCGGTCTCCGACCAGTCAGCCTTCCTGGATGGAGACTCTGAGATGGGCCACATCAATAATTAGAGACACTGTCAGATATAGCCCAGTCGTACCATCAGTGGCGCTGTGTATCAAAGCTATTGTCTTCAATGCATAGGTCCCTCCACAACCCTACCCCCACTTAACAGTCCACTGACAGTGCTGTATTTACACACCAATTATATCAACTCCCACCGGTGAACAAAACTGTGGCAGCTACAACCACTGTACGACAAGCACGCGGTTCTTGCAGCTAATAATAACTATAATGATAAAATACTTTTTTACAAACTATATTAACGCAAGCAGGTGAGAAGAAATTACCTTCTGTCCTGTGCACCAGTGACTTCTTTGCGTTTGGTAATGAAACGTGTGCAAGCAAACGTCTACAGTTCCATGCTCGCCAAAAAGATCAACAGCTACTCGATCAGCGAATGATTAACCGAGCTACCAGTGAAAGGAAGAAGGCCTTCGCTGTGGGGTTATTTATTAGGAAATGCCAACTGAACAGTTACAGACTATTGGACAGGGAAGCAAGACTCTCATATACATCTTGTTCACAAAAACTGAATATCCATCCTCTCTTTGAACGCGTCTTCCTGATCTTTTCTGGATATTCGTTGACTGTTGCTCAGATCCAAGCAAATGCTACAAAGCGACCCCACAAATTCCGTAATAGATCTCACTTTTCAAGAGACGCAAAGCAGATTTAGAAGAAGAAAAAATACTACTCACATGCCTCCCCCGTCGGTAGTATCACCGTTACACCACTAGTATTTCCACATATTATCAAGATGAACATTTCTTACGAGCAAGTGGTGTTGGGTCTAGGACTAATTTGCACATCAGATATTGAAGTTTTTGTTTCGGACAAAAACTGTGGCCTGCCAACTTTTGTAGACTAGCCAATATAGAGTCGATTTGGAACCGAAGTAACGAGTCTTCAGGAAGAAAAATAACACGTCATGTGTGTATTGTAGACTGTCTAGGCGCCTCCATTTTGTGTGATATTCAACGCCTGTTGGATGTGCTTTGGGTGTAGTCAGCACGGCAGGCCAAACGAACTTTCAGTGTTTTGAAACATGTACGGATGTCGACACCAATTGTTGAGTAGTGTCATGGCCCGATACATGATTGAGCAGATCCAGCTACTTCGGAATTACGGGAACCACCAAGCGCTCCGCGTATTTGTGACTGCAAATGACTTAAAGACGGCTGCTACTTTCCCGTCTGTATGTTCTGGTAATCACCTATCCCCTTAATTTCATGGCTTCCTAAAGATATCGTATAATTGCCCCCGATAAAGTGACTGAATCGATCGACCCATCAAAAGGCCAAAAGTATGGCAGACAGCATCTGTATGATTCGTTTTCCTCTCGCAGAACACCAGGATTACCAAACTCTACTTCACGGGAAGCGAGTATCACTGCTTCTGGAAGGTGATTAAAAGCACAGCATTTACAGTTATACGGCGGGATTCGCTGTAAAATGACACTGTTTGACCTTACGAAGGTCACACCCACCACTATTGATGATGACAACACACTTGTGTAAATAAAGCGACCAAAAGCGATTCCCGAAGTGGACACCAAACGTGTTCTGGGTAAGCGAATCACTTTTATATTATTTGTGTGATTTTTATTTTGCAGAGAAGAGTTAAACAAAAGAAAACTCAGCAATGACCTTAGCACAAATGTTTACGAGTTTTCTCTAGCCAGACTTGTCTACGTGAACCCGTAAATGAAGTTTCTTCTTGAGCTTCAGAGATCAAAGTCGAAAGGGGTTTGAAAAACAAGCAATCTATCACCTTGGTCTCGCAAAATTTTCAAATTGATAAACACCGTTTCGTCGCACTTTTTTGCATTGATTGAAAGACTGGTTAACAAAAGAATTGGAAAGCCCAGGATTGGAGAAAAAGGATGAACATAAGTTGCGTCAAAATGCAATCGATGCTCAACATTTAGTGCTCAGAGTAAACGCTAGACCAGAACACACCGGTTGGTCGATCGTATTTTTTGGAACTCGGAAAAACTGCTAATTATTTCGGTCTGATGAAAACCTCTCAGTGAATCTTTTATCACTATGAGACCTGTCTCAAAGTTTGTTTCTTTTTTGGAAGTGCAGAGGATACTACTTAAATGCTTGCATGACCACATCTTCACTTCTGGCCAACATATATCCTAAACCATTGCACGCGTTCACAGGAAGTTCCACCACCTTACTCCTTGAATTTACAATGTCACGTGACCAAATGCGGTAAAACTTGATCTGATTTTCATGTGAACTTATGTGATGAGTAATCATGAACGTGGCGCTGCTTTTGTCGTCCACATCGGTGGCACCGTTTTAATGCTGTTCCGCCAACTTCACAGCAAAGTGCTGACTGGACTGATTATCGATTTCTCACACCATCTTTGAAAGAAGACGTATTTCAATGAAATGTGCTAACGTTTGTCTACTTTGCGGCATGGCACCTTTGGAGCCCATCTCTGTGCTAAGATGGTAGAACATAAGGTTGACGGAAACTTGGAGACTGCGCGCCTACCTGATGAGCCCCAAGAAGGGCGAAACCGGTCGTTAGCTGTTGAGGAGTTTTAAGTAACCTTATGAGTAGTGCGTTACTAAAATAGATGCCTTTGCATCTCCATAACCTGCCCGATTATGGCCTTTTCTGGACTAAGGGAAATATTAGGACGCTGCTTAACTTTAGCTTTCAGCCACCATCTTGGCCACTCATAAGCTCAAGGCCAAACGTCACCGGCTATTGATCACTAACAAATGCAAGTCTGGTTAGGATTGTGTAGACACACCACAGAAATATCAAATTAGCAATGTGGCAAGGAGTCTGTTGTATTTTTATTGCATTATATGCCTGAGTATGCTATAAGGAGGCTTTTAGAATCTTCGGGGTCGTTCGCTCATGGACATTGAGCATACCGAGGATAATGCTCTTCTTGGATCAGGCCCTGCGGAAAAGTGGACCTGCGAAATACACTCATTTGCAAACTAATTTGGTTTTGCGAGAGACACACTTGGAACCCAGCTGAATCGCTCGTTTGTGATGTTTCAGTCGCTACGATATTCGAGATATCGCGATACATGTATATTTGTAATGCACTACTCATGAAGTTGCTGAAACTTCGTCAAGAGCCCACGACTATTTTCAATAACAGAAATGACTATGTTTCATAGTTTAGTATGCGCCTCACATCTACCGCAAGATTGCGTGGGGTCAAACCAGAATCGGAAAGGTTAGCGCAAGCCTCTGACAGTTGTGACGCTGACAACACGTCGGTTTGACTGTTTGGGGCAGAGTTTATAATGCTGCGGTCAGCTCTGTCTTTCTTTGTGGGTCAAAAACGTGGCCCCACAGTCGAGAGGATCTTTGGAGTCACTCTGTTTCCAGTAATGCTGAAGTACGCCAGATGGTGTCCTGGAAAGTTCATCGTACCTCATTAGATGAGGTGGTCACACTCCAAGGGTTACGCTAGTTAGGCTATGCGCTACAGGCTATGTTCACCTTGCAGTACCTTCTTTTCCCAGTCCCATATCGGATGGAGGCAGCCGGCAGGCGATCAGTCCAACCAAGCATGAAAATCCTTGCCAGTCAAGTCAGTCGCGTTGGCCAATGTCATCTTCTCTGAGGAGAATCACGTGACAAGACAAATCAATGGTGATTGTCCCCGACAGATGCGGTTGTGTAAGGTCTTCGGTCTTGCATCAGAACTATCGCCTTCGCTGCATAGCTTTCCAACCCTGCCACGACGGACACATAGAATTCGGTGAATTGATTGGACCGTTGCCTTCCCTTTCTCCTCGGAGAACAAAGCAGTAGTAGGTGGAACCAATGAATTTGAATGCACGGTTGTTGAGCTGAGAAAGTGGAATGAACCTAAATAAATTATCGTTGTAGCGGCCTTCTAAGATTGCAGCGGAATTCGAGGTCCCATCTGTAAACTTGAAGCATTTTACCTTGGAACTGGGTCCCCCTGCGCATCCTGTGAATCATAATTGGACGAGTTCTGTCCCAAAAACGACAGGTGGTTCACTAACGGCGTCGTCTGTCTTTTATGCAAACTACGCTCAACATAGCCCTCGCGGCGGATTCTTTTAAAGGCATATGGTGTTTGCCTGTCGACCAACTGAGTTACACACAGCATTGGTACAATTCCACCAACTTCACAGATTTATTGCAAGCTTTCCAGCAATTCTACGTACTTCGGAGGTTTTCTTATTTATTGCGCTACCTGTGAGGTTTCCTGTGACAAGAGCGCATAAATAACCGTTGATTTGTTGTGAAAGTTATCGGAAAAGTTGCCTGTTCTCCGAGATGACCGTACGATGAGTGTACTAATTGTTGGCAATATAAGTAACCCTGGGAGCGAGATGGCTCAAGTGGTTAGCGTGCGAATTTACTGACCGAGAGATCCGTGGTTCGAACCCGACCTCCGCCTCTCGAATTCCCCTGTCTAGGTTTGGGCAACCTGGCAGTATCCCAGCCCTCGTGCTTCCTTCGGGTAGCATGGCAGCTAGGCAGCGAAAGTGTGTTACTGCTGAACAACTACTACAAAGTAACCCGGTCAAAGAATAAAACTCACCCGATGAGCAAAAATTCTATCTGAGAAGATGCCAGGCAACACGTGTGATCACACAATATGGTTTCTATGATTGAAGAACGATTTGAGCTATATCCTGTCTAAATGACAGCGGGTCAGGCCGCTGTTTGGCCGCTGAAGGCTGAGCGGCTCTGTGTTCCAACCACTGGTCGGAGAGTTTTCAGCTTCGCTGAATTTTGTGAGCTGCGCGCACCGCTGGTGATTCCAAAGAGTAAATAATAGGAATATGTAGCATCCTTTGGGCGCTTAGCTGACATACGACCCATGGGAAGTACGATGGCCGAGTTACTGCCAGGTCAATCAAGACTGGACAGGGGCAGTCAAGGTGCAGTAGTCAGGTTTCATCATCACCGACAGCATGACATCGGTGTTCAACACCGATGCTTCATCGCCGTACAACCGTGATTTACTTGAAAGCCTTATT
>NW_008751903.1:305336-318668 GCF_000715545.1 Opisthorchis viverrini
ACTCGTCTGCCAAGTCAAGGGTTGGCCACCTCTCTGTTTACGCCACTCTGAGTTGGGCATGGAAAACAGCACTCCTTTCGGCAAACGATCGTTCGGCATGCGTAACAAATGTCCCCACCAACGCAGCTTCTGGCGCTGGACACATTCTTCAATGGGAGTACCCGTCGCACAACCGAAAACGCGCTTTCTAACTACCTCGTTACGGATTCGCCTACACCCACCCACACGATCTATGGTTCTGAGACCACGATTGTCGAACACCTGAAGACGTCTCAGTTCCGATGCTCGAATAGACCAAGTCTCACATCCACGGGGATCCTTTACACTGCCTCTCGACTACTCAGCAATGAGTGACTTCATCCGCAGGAAACGATCCCCATCAAAGATCACGAAATCTCCTCCCCCACTGCCAACGAAGACCTGTTTTGCTGACCTGATTTTGTGGGCCACACTTCCCACCCGAAGAGTTTGACCGAATCTTACCGAAATAACCGTTTTAAAGGCAAACTAAAACTTGTCTGAACCGTGTTCCCAGTCTCCTGGTTGGGTGTACTACGTGGGGAGCAAATCCGTCCTTGAACTTTTATGCTGCCCTGGCGAGTTTTGCGTCAACAACCACTTGTTCACAAGAGCTCAGTAACACGTGTTCCGAGAGGAAGTAATCGGACAAAATGCTGATTTCAAGTGTTCCGACTTCCTCGTGTGTGACGTCTGGATCTGTCGTAACACGAGTGTCTTCAATGGAGTGAATCCAAACCCAGGCACGGCCATGTCAATCCCCCACTTAGTCATCTCTTTCGCATTGGCAAATTAGAACAATTGCCGTGTGGGAGCCAGATAACACCTCGAACAAGAGAAAGTAGTTTGATTTAACAAGACCACGGTGCGCGTGATCTGAATACCGTGATTTTCTGCAACTGTCATCACAGTTTGCTCAGATATTCTCGCTAAATTTACGACCGAACAACATACACTGTACACATGTACTCGTTGCAATTGCCTGGCCCATATTTCAAACCGTGTGCAAACGAGTGGCATTCACGACTTGTTGAAAAACCGCCTTGGTCTTTTTTTAAAAAAGAAAAACTCCAACCTTGTGTGTCCAAAACGCGTTTCGTGTGGCTTGACAGATGCATCCATGTTGTTAGTCAGGAAAGAGGTCAAACATTTGTTTAAAGATGTATGTTTGACTTATAGTTGCCGCCTTGGGGTTGTTTGTTTCCAGTCATTTTATTGATTTTATCCCAAGTATGTCCTGAACTAGGTTGTCAAAGGATTATGAAGCAATGAATCTAACTTGGCATGGTAGTGTTGTTGATCTAACGTCAACACTTTCTCTTCTCCGTGGTGTGATGTGGAGAGTTCAATAGAGACCTCGTTTTGTAAGTCTTAATCGCACCACTGCTTGTGGCCAGAAGGCGACTAGCCGGGACGTCGCGGATTCCTGATACCCGTGAGACGCGCATGTTTGATGATGCCCAATAAATAGGCGAAATGTTCCGTGATTTGAGATTTATGAGACTGTATGAAATCTGTAATTGGATGCTGACATTTCAGGGTATCTCCGATCAACAAGTTTGCTAATATATGAAGCTTACAACACCATGTTTTACAAGATGTACAAAAATTTCAGTTTCTACACCGGATTTAAGACAAGCTCCTAAGATAACGTGAAGTTTTCTCATGGAGTACTTAAACCGCACCTTCGCAACTATTCTACGCAGATGTGCCTATTGGTTACAGCAGCTCTCATGATTCTCGCATCTTTATGAATGCTTCCCCTACCTGAACTTAGCATGCTGCGGGGCAAAACGGTAGAATTTTCGGACAGTGGCAGAAGACCGACTTGGTAAACAATAAAATGCAGTGTTTGATTTCCGTTGAATCGTGTGCAGCCGCATTACACTACTTACAAAACTCAGCCAGTTTTACAAATGCACTATAGGGAACTTCCTGGATTTGAGTGATGTAAGTGAAGTTTCACTTACAGAATGAAATATCCGGTAAGTGGCTCAGAGGAGGAGTGAAATTCACTCGAGGAGCCACGCGATGCGTGACCACGTGATGTGGATTCCATGATTGAAAGATAAGTGATGTCACGTCCTAAGTATGAGCTAATCGCACTGAGGATGAGTCACTCGGGGTCAAACGGTTAGGAGCTCAAACTACTGGCACGTTCCATACTCCCTGGAATCCCACGAGATGCGCACTGTTGATAATTTCGAATGGCGATGAAACAGCTGTCTCCAGGCTTTTCAGCATAGACTGGCTTCACCTACAGGACGAACTCTCCAGTCTTATATTTTAAGGCGCCAACAGTTTAGCAGTAAAGGATCGTGTGAAGAGGGTTGTTTGTAGTGTGAAGGGATTTACACATGTCTTCTTATGCATAAAGTCAATACATTTTGTAAAGCTGAGAAACAACACGGGTTTTCCATTCTTATGAAGAACCATGAGCAGAACGCACCTCGTGAAACTATAAAAGGTTTTGGAAGCACAACCTTCAGGCTGTTAGTTGAAAAATAAATGGTCCGCGCGTGGACGGTGGCCTGATCAACCACCCCCTTAAACAGGATAGTGCACGTAATATACTACTCACAATGTCGCTGAAAATTCCTCGACAGCCCACCACCGGTTTCGCTCTTCATTGGGCTCGTCAGATAGGCACAGTCACCGAGTTTCCGTCAACCTTATGTTCTACTTGAACCCGAATTGCACCATTTTCGAGAAACACACTCATTTGCAAATCAATTTGGTTTAAGTAGAACATAAGGTTGACGGAAACTCAGTGAATGCGCCTACCTGATGAACCTCAAGAAGGCCGTGGGCTGTTGAAGAGTTTTCAGCAGCCTTGTGAGTAGTTTCCTTCATGAAAGTATGCTGCGATATCTCGAATATCGTACCAACTGAAACATGAGGCGGCCTGTGTGCAGCACATATAGTTGTAGTATATCATAAACGAGAGATTCAGTTGAGTCTCTCGTGAAAAACCAAATTGATTTGCAAATGAGTGTATTTCTCGATAACTGTACAATGATTTTCAGCATTTTCAGGAAAAAATCACAATTGACCTCACCCGTTTCGTATCTTCTATCTCTGGGGGCCAAAGCCCAGATATCAAATTCCATTCACTGAGGCATTTCGAACATCAGTTGGAAGAATTGTACATCTATATAGAGTATGAATCAATTCCAAGAGACTTTTTTATCACGTGATAGGAAAAAACAATTCCAATGCTTGATTCATTCAAACAATTATATATTGATTGTCAGAAGTGATTGGAGAATGAGGTGAATCTGGTGGACGAAGCAGTGAATGATCCTGAAAACTCATTTGATGTCTCTTAAGCCGAGTAACTATTAGCCAGTAGCGCCGTTATCTGAACACGTTACTTTTTGAACACATATTTGGGTTTTGTCGTTGACTCTATAAGAGTTAGGGACCAAGGAATACGCGTAGTGCTCCGGATAACTCGGGAAGTGGCCTTAGGACTGCAATCCGCCTGTTGAGTTTTGTTCAGTGATACGCTATCGATCGGTTTCAGATTTCAGGGTGTAAGTAATGATCAGGGCAAATTTGCTTATAGGCCAATCGGTGAACAGCATTCATGCATGGCCCCTGAATCAGTCGTATCTGAACTATGTCAAGGTCAAGCGGACACCAAGGTCTCAATAACCGCAAGACAAAATGACAAAATGTGATATTCAGTAGAAATTCCTTCTAAGTTTTCCTCGCGCATGCCTGTTAAAATTCAAAGCGAGGCGGTGGATGCTGTCGAGAATCATTCTTTCATTCACGTTAGTTGTATTAGTTCTGACTGAATCGTGTCCTCATGAAACAATTTTAGTTTGCTAATCTGCGTACCTTGTGGCATCAAAAAGACATATTGCTCGTCCCCAAGGATCGCGTGTAACATGGTGAATTGGGGCAATAATGTTGTCTGATTACCTTCAGATCTCTATCCATCAATGCCCAAGAAACGTCAACTTCGGAACAAGTACTTCAACCGCCGAAAATATTCATGACCACCGACTGCGGTGGCTCGGTTGTGTGCTGTACAAGCCGAAACACCGTCTCCCTCAGAATTGCGGGAACGGCGAGGTGGACGATCTGGAGGAAGGCTGTAAAAGGAATTATGATGGGTCAAAATGTTGTCCTCACGGTCCACCTTCCAGGACCTTTCCCGTAACCCCTCCTGATGAAAATAATAAAAGAACTGGCGGTTAATCGATGTAAGTGGCAGTTTTGCTCACAGTTGCTTTCCAGACCCTAGCGCGTGCTGTATGTGGCCGTTGCTATGGTACGCACCGCATTTAAACGATATATAAAGCGGAAATTCGGATGAATTACCACCACATTCAAGTGGAGCACAAGACACGAATCACGTCAATGGAATTTTGAGTGTAATTGTGCCTCGGTGGGTTCAAGGACCATCGAAATTAATGAAACAAGGAATGAAACACCTAACTTTAGCAGTTAGGCCCTTGGTTGGAGGACTAGAGTACTCGGCTGGTGACCCTGGAGGAGACGCGGGAAGTCGAGTCATGTGACAAGATGCCGGATGACTTGCCTCCTCCAGCAGTGCTATCACCTCCGGTAAATATGACTACCTAACCAAACTATGGTATTAGCCCGTTCACAGCTCGAATTCACATCCGACCAAAAATATTGGTGGTTCACTGGTGACGCGGATTTACACAGACAGTTGCCTCTTGCAGATGTTGCATGAACTAGGATCTACTGTCGAAATCTACTCGACAAAATCCAGGGTTTGACTGTTATGACATTCAATCGTAAAAGTTGTTTGGTTGCTTTTACAGTCTGTTTAAAGATGTTCCGATTGCCTTTCACGCACCTTGAACATCTCATTTGCGGCAACTCGATGCAAGTGAACTAGAATTCGAACCCTGGTTTGCCTTCCTTGGAAGTGGGCAGTATTCTAATTCCCTCTGTCCCACGTACTGTATATGGTACCAGAGAAACTTCAGAAAAATACGGTGCCCTTAACAGTATTTCGTGCTAAACGGTTCAGGAGATCTGAATGAAGTTCGAAGTGCACTCTGTACACTTTTCAGAATACCACACCACCTGGTGTTCAAGTGGGGACCACATTGAATGGTTTTCGAACACGGCGACTAATCAGTTTCGCATGTAGCTAAATCGATGTGGGCTTGTTTTCGGATTTTGACTCACTACTGAAAAAGATGTAATTTTCGTGGCATTATCCCGATTCGCGGAACAATAGATTGCTCCTTTCGCCTAAGTTTGCTTCACAAAAACGGAAGTTTTCTTCCGCGCATCGCGTACAAACTAAGCTGGGAGACGCCGGAACGAGTATGAGTAGCTGCTGAGGAATTGATCAGCCGACCAATAAGAACCGAGGGTTTTCTCCCTTTTGATGTTGTTGTGATTTGGGAAACAGTGTGCTTACTACTGAATTCGATCATTGAAAGCCAACCGATTTGTTCTAAAAATTTTCTACAACTGAACAAATAACAAACGCACTGCTTACCTGAAGATGAGCACCTGCGTGTGTTCGGCTTACACACTTGCAGTTTAATTTGTTTTGCCGAATTCACATCTTCGGCGACTCACAACAATTTGCCGATCATCACGAGAAAAACAGGAAGTGAACGGAGTGATGGGATGGCCACCGAGGTTGTTCATTGTAGCTCTGGGTAATTTTCTTGTTTCTTTTTCCAAATCAATCAATAGAAAAAAACCACAAGTTAAGCTGACTGAACTGATTTGCTTGAGTTGTTTCTTATCTTCCTACCTCTTCCTCTCTCTCTCTCTCTCTCCGGTCTATTGATTTTTCCCCTGCTTACCTTGAGAAGAATCAGTGAGGCGGAATTAACACTAACAGAGAAACCACAAGGCCACAAGATTAATTATTGCATGTTCACTAAATCAGTTTGTTTCAGAGGTTTTCAATCTTCTCCGGAAGTTTCTGCTTTGTTTGTTTGGAAAATGGGAGTGATCGTTCACACCAGGTTTTTTCAGAAATTTTCGAATGTGTGGGCCTAAGAGGAAGGATTTGGTACTATCAACCTAGTTGTTCAAATCTGGATGTCGCGATCTGTCTCCCGCACCAGAAGACTCGTAATACTAAATCAAATTTACCCTTGGTAAGATAAACTCATTTGCAGATCACTTTGGTGTTAGGCAGAGTCTCAGTTAGAAAAAATGGCGAGATAGCTCAGTGGTTAGAGCGCGAATCTACTGATCGAAAGGTCCGTGGTTCGAACCGGACCTCTGCATCTCGACTTCCTCTGTCTAGGCTTGGACAACCTGACAGTATCTCAGCCCACGTTCTTTCTTAGGGTGACATGGTAGCTAGGCCCCGAAAGGGTGCTACAGCTGAACGATTGCAAAAAGGTGGCCTCATAGTGAAAAAAACAGCTTGGATACAGCTGTCTCCTGTTCCCACAAACTTAAAGTTTCATTTCGCCGTGCTTCGCCAACTGCGTGCATTTGGGCTTAAATGGGACAAGAGGTTGACAGAAACGACCTAAAGACAAATAGTTTTCGGCAGCCGAATAAACAGTGCCACGGAAATTCCTTTTTTATACTTGATCAGCTGATCACAGATCTTCTCTGTTGACAGTGGATGCGCACATTTTATTGCAAATTTCATGGCGCACTTTCACCATTTGCACCGAAATCTGGTGATTTTTCCAACGACACTAGTAAAAAGATGCCCGTACTCTGATGTTGACCGCATTTCGCGTCAGCCACGACACAGTACACGATCTTTCAAATGGAAAATTGCCCTCCAAGAGAATCCATCTCCCTGTCTTAGGTCTGCTCCCTTTCGCTGCTAATTTTGGATGGTTAGTGACGTAGGCGCATCCTCAACATACCCCTTCTTCATGAAAAGGTGAAGGGTTTAACGCGGCGCTCAGCTTAACCCCAGCAAATTTGAGTGAACCAGTGACACCCACGCGGATGGATAGGGTCGTTAGCGAAAGCTTGGACGGTCAAAAATCACAAAGCACTCGGTTGTTTCGTCAATTGATATCGGGGTGACGGGTACACACATGTTCATGTCACCTGACACTGATTCAACCGATGGTTTGCAAGATTACAGACAGAATAATCCTCAAAGCCGAAAATCCACAAGGAAAGAGTTCTTGATGGTCTCTTTTGAAATGGCTTCTTGCTGGAGAGTTTTACCTTAGCCTGTGGCTGGACACCGCTTTGACCTCACCATCAGGAGAGCAACCGCCTCTTGAGGGTGGTTCCTTTCGGGTGACCGTACTGATTTGAGTGTCACTTCAGACTAAAAAGGTTCTGAAAGAAGTTTGCACTTGGCGGTCATTTTTAGATATGGAAACTCCATCTGAAACGCATGTAGTAACAAATTACTTTGGAATGATATCATCATTATCGACAGCACGACATCAGTGTTCAACAATCACTGCCGTACAGCCATGACTTATTTGAAAGCCTTATTGTAAAGAAAAGGATAAAGGTGGATGGGGGAGGGACTTAGTGCTAGTTTAACACAATCATTCCGAGGTGGCTACACCTCCAGACACTCACCCGGGCGATCTGGATAGAAACTGACAACAAGATCGGCACCGACATCGGTTGGCAGCCATATCTTGCAGCGTCTCCAACCAGGCGCAGTGATATCAACATTTACAGTAAGAATCAGTCGGAGAACTCTAGGCACTCCACTGCTGAATGTTCTTGACACGTCGATCTGTCGTCGAACAACGGTAAGCTAGTCCTCTGAAGGTTAGTGCAACTTCACCAAGTGTCAAGCATCCTTAGAACGCACAGAACTTTCGATACGAAGTAAAGATCTTTATGAGGTACATTCAAAAAGCGAAATACTATGTTTACAGTCTAGAGGTAAGTCACAAAAAATGGATACTACACTTTGTGTTTGGCAATCTAAGGTATCTGCTGCTGACCCGTTCAAGTGCCTAGTGCCGGAGAAATAGACTCACAGAAGGGAACACAACAGCTATACTCCGAACAAGCGAGTGCGAGAGCGTGAGTGCGTGCGAGTACGAACGTACAACGGTCTCAAGCTATTTATTGGAGGGACACTGTCTGACCTTGACCAACGTTGACTTGCGCTGTCTGGGTTTGATACAAGGCTGTGACGCGCTGCATTTTGAGGGGGGCGTTGTCTGTCTGGTCAACATCTAGCGGAGCTGAGAGTCTCGGTAGATTTCGGGCATTCGGTTGTTGCTTTCAGGAAGCTGACCTTCCTAATAAAACCGATATTTGGTTCCCAAGATTGTCAGCGGAGTGTAAAGAAATCGTTGGAAACTTCGGAAGATCAAAGTCGATGGAGTTGGTCACCCAACTTTTTCAGAACGGCTGAAATAGTTTGCGTCATTGCAAATAAATCATGCGAAAATCAGAGTTAATGTTTTAGCAGTCCTTTCTAATTTCATCAGATCCCCAAGCATGATGTGAATGCACGCAGAGATAGGAGGGGGGACTCTCTGCGCCGCGTAATTTTTGTTGCGGATACTGCGGCCAAAGTGCATCTATTTTACCCGTGTTTTGGAGTGGAGGGACTTACGGACAGTCTGTTAGTCCTTTGTTCCAATAAGTCGACGTTTTGTGTAATAGATAATGTAATGTTTAGATTTTAACCGAAGCGCTCCATTAGAAACGTGCGAGGACAGGTGTATTTTTGAGGCATGCTTCTAACCCTACAGAACTCACAATCTGAGTCTTCATGAAACCCCATTTCCGGCTTTTTTGTTCGTCACAGAAACAATGGATGCTTGAGGGTCCATAGCATCGGTGTTCCACAATTACTTATATTGATTATGCCGCGTTGTGCAGTGGGTGAATAGACAACTTCGCCTAGTCTTTCAAGATATTCCGTTGATGAGTAGATTGTATGGATCTTTTCCAGATTGACCCCGCCAAAACTTAATCCCCGCCACCCAAAAAGGATTAGAAAAAAGAGGATGTGAAATTTATACTTTAAGTTTTCATAGAAGAGGGTAAAATTGGGACGTGTTATTAATAATTTGCATGAGAAGGTCCGTTTTTCGGTACCTTTGCCTCAAAACGAACTCACACAAGTAGCTGTCCACGAAAGATCGGTGTGTACCGCGTTGGCGTTTATTCTACATCTTGTAGAAGTGCCAAAGGGATTCGAGGGCGAGATATTAGCGTTTCATCAATCTCGACGCGTAGACCTGGGCCACCGATAACTGTTGGAGTCTGCAAAAGCCACCACGTGCGAACTTCGCGAAGAAAGTTCTTCCAATCAGCAGCGGCTATGTGGCTAATAGATAATTCCTCTGAGCAGAATTTGATTTTTGCCACATTTTTGGACCAGCAATAAATGAATAGAATTATTGTCCTAAACTCCATCCTGGACCACTCCAGCCAAGTTCCATTTCGAAGACCGATCTCTTGCCGACACTGTCGGGCATTGCATCTCCACCTGTCAGAAACAGTTGAAAGTGTCATTTGGTGGCCGTTGTTTCATAGACATTGCTGATGGATCACTCCGTGGCTTCACAAAATGCGTATTGCCGTCTCCTTGCCATGAACGAGGGTTGAAAGCGTCGGAAAGTCCATTTAAGGTTTTGCGTCCGAACGGATAGTATTTTTGCACAAAATGGGCCTAGATGCGGATAAGGGATTGTTTTTATCGAAAAGAGATGAAGGTTGTGTGCGTATATTAAACTGGAGCTGGCAAAACGTAGCGGGACTTAACTTTTCGCACAAGCACTTTTTGCATTAGTGGTGGGGCTTTTCTGGAAGAGACCGTGCTGCTTCCACGGTCTGCAATCAGCCACCGTTCCCACACAACTGGCCTGCAGTTCACTTCGTGAATTCCCCAGGACACTGGAGCTGTCTTGAGGAACACAGAGGTCCTCAGGTCCACTAATTTGACAAATCGGCTGGCTAAACTGTATTGCTGAGGATTATTGCAGGCTAAACTAAAGAAAACTGCTCCGGCTCCAGGAATTCGCTGATGGACCAAAGAATCACCCAAAAAGAATACAATAACTTTATTGCGAACATGATTTTAGGGAGCATCGCGGTATTTAAAACGCGTTTTGGCCTTGAAGAAACGCTGTCCGCTGGACGGTGAATGATTGGTTGGGATCACTCCTAGCACACGCTTAAGCACTCGAGCATAGCCAATCGTCGCTGGTCGGCTGATTGCCCCACCAAGCACCAGGTTTCCTCTAACTTTATCTTCTATTCACCATCCGAAAAAAGTATTTTGGTGACTACATCTGGAGTTTACTTCACTCTGAATTTCGCCACCCAAGTGCCTCACAAAATCTCACAGCCAACTGACAATTTCTAGAACGGAATGTATAAAGTCTACGAGCGCACAACTTTCAAGGAACATTCACGTTTAAATTTGGAAAGACAGAGTTGCTTTAGGCGCAAAGTCTCGGAATAAAAGCGACTTCGACCCAGCCCTAAAGAGCAGTGGGAGTAAAAAAAGTCCCCCGTTATAAACTTTTCCCCAGCGGGATTAGCAATCAGTCTATGGAAGCAGTTTCTCCGTTTAGAATTAGTCTCGTCAAAAGCCGAGAGAAGGCAATTCCTAAACAGTCAACATTTCGAACTGTGAGCGGATCTGAGCTCCAGACTTCGGATATGCCAGACGAGCGCCTTTGTACTAACTCTGGAACATACACTGGATGCAAACTAGTGATTCGATGAATGAATACTTCATGCGTAAATCTGTTGATTTTTATGGGTTTAGCTCTTGTAGAGCAGTTTTTGATCAGACTCAGAAGCAAAGACATACTGCAACGGTAAGGTACAGTTGTCCGGTTGTGAGAGCCGGTGACCTTGAACAAACATCTATTCCAACTCATGGAAGACCTTCGCAGCCAAACCCGACAAATGTCCTTCAAAAACAGTCTGTTTAGCGTAACCTTTAAACTTTACAGTGGAACAATCACCAGTAGACAAAGCATCCGGTAGCACAAATTCATCTGTTTGCCCGATCGATCGCTTTTCACATACGACAGACCGAAATCCCATCGACGTTTTGTTTTAAAAATGTCACCTTGCAACATAGGAACACAAAACATGTCTCAGATGTTATCTTTCTCCCCGCCCCACTTACAAATCACGTGGGATATTTATCCACTGAACAAATGTCTATCATATCGATGTTCGCCTCACATCGAACGTTCCGCTCGGTAGTTCCACTGACAGATGAAAGGAACAGTTGTCACCTCGGTTGCTTTCCATGAACCAGCCAAGCATTCGGTTATTTTCAGACCAGTTGGTTGCTTTTGTGTTTCTGTTCACTTCTTGAGGAAATACCGGCAGACGGCACATATGCCCGATAGTAGTGTAAGTGAAGTTGACGCATATCAAACATTTGGGTCGAGCCATCATTCCTCAGGCTGTCTAAATACCAAAACCGGGAACGACCAGCTGAGTCAAAATGGGTTTAACCTGAATCAGAAAGCCTGAAAACGTTTGAGATTCTAGAGTGAAATTCCCAAATGGGTGCAATAGTTTGTACCTGAAAAGCAGCATGGGGGATGCCTGAATTAACGGCTGTAAATTTGAATCGTTGCGACGAATCAATGTTTGAGAATACCCGAATGAGATTTCATCATGTGAGTGAAACTCCCCATACAATTCACATCACGTGATCACGAGATGACTGACTCCTCGGGTGAGGAAATTTCAGGCGAAAGCTTTTTTTTTATTTTCTTCCTACTGAACTACTCATAGTTTGTTGCTGGTATGGACTAAAAGCCAATAGATACAACCAGGTTTCTACTCAGCCATCATAGGTTGTCGTCTATGAAGGAAAGATCGTTCTCCGGTAGACACAATTCGAACAATTTGATCACAGGATATTCACTCCAAATTCACAATCAAGTGGAAAACTATCCGTTTTTTTCAATTGACCCATTAGGACAGAGAGGGTACAATTCAAAATATCTACGAAAGCCTGTTTTGTTTAAAACAGCTTTCCAGCTTAGATTGCCTCTCCTTACAAGGCGAAATCGCCATTGAAATCCATCCACAACAGGAGCTGGATAGCTCAGAAGGAATGATACTTCACAGGACAAACGAACCTTTCAACTCAGGGGTTGTCACAAAGACAGTCAACAACTCAGGGGTTGTCACAAGAAGAGACAGTCAAACAATGTGACCAAGTGATGTGAATTTCTTCTGTCCACTGAGAGCCGAGACTTTATTCTGCCTAAATCTGAGCTGGTCGCACTTTCGACCAGCCGCTGGTGGCCGAACTCTCGAGTATTCAACCTGCTAGTCGGTGGGTTACGAGTTCGAACCCTCTTGAAGGCTGGTGTTGATACTTACAAATAAGAGTGTCAATCCACTCTATGCTTATTACCCATTATTTCGGGCCAATAACGGTTAGTTGCCAGCCAAACTGATGAACACGTACACACCTACGCCGCATAGTGATTCTGCGGCGTGAGTGTGGCCCTCGTTGAGCCACGCTTAGGAAATTTGAACGTCGAACTTTTTGTATTCCCTGTTTTTGTCCGTTTCTCAGTACACCATTTCAGCTAGTCTGCCAGCGGGGTTTGTATGGGCGTACAGGAGAACCCATAAAAACAAAGTGAGCATCAAGGTTTACCTTAGCATCAATACTGGCATCTTTGTCAGAGATCAGGGGTTGTCAACAGCTCAGGTAAAACCCCATATTGGTCAGTGTGATAAAACTGGGTTCGATATAGGGCCTCTCTTGATGTTCCGTTGTGAGTAAATTGCATCACAACATTCCAACATTTTAGTTGAATGCGACCACTACAATTTGTTGTCTGTAAGGAGCTTTTGAAATTTAAACCGGGGTTGTATCCTGCATATCAGCACTGTGCTATGGATTTATCCCTGTTGGGAATAACCAGCAATACGTTCCTCGCGAATTCCCAAGGGGTTCGAACCCACGACCTTTGGTTATGTGGTCAACCGAGAGCGGATAATGAACACGGATTGCAGATTCCTTTCAATCCCGTTCACTTGGTTATAGTCCTTGATCCAGGATAAGTTAGACAGCATTAGTCCGGCGGACAGTGTTTCTGTCAGCATTGTACATTCAGTCCTTGTTTTGAAACCTTTGGTAAGAGGTGAATGTGGACTTGTGTGAAATTCTGTTCTCCTCACATGCGTCTGCGGCTTGAGACGCGGTGCTGTTTCCTTTTTTGAACGGAAGGTGTGTCGCCTCCTGTCTTTCTAAAATGTTCGCAGATGGGAGGTCCCTATGGTGAAGGACAACTACAATTAGATCAGGGCGATCGTTTCCAAGAATCGGATTGCTTTTCATATCTTATCAACTTATCAAGTTCCTTTTTGTTTCTCTTTTCACCGAACAGGTTGTACCCT
>NW_008751903.1:319407-320821 GCF_000715545.1 Opisthorchis viverrini
GGGACTGTCCTGATCTTGCGCTGGAATGGAGCCAAGTTTCACGAAGGCAGAAACGCTGAGGCCGGATCGAAAATCTACGTTCGTTTATCGCGTACAGTGGCGAGAGTTATGAATTGACACACTGATGCTAACTGACCAATCAGCAGCCTGTATTTTGAATCCCCCTGTTAGCGGTAGTTAAACGCGATTATCTTAAACGGTCGTTAAGAAACATCATCGTTTTACAATCAAACCCACAAGGACGGAAAAACCGCGAATATCTTAATAGATATCAGTTCAGGAATGTGCCCACGTAGCTAGGAGTTGGGTTGATATTTGCTCGAGTAAAAATCAAAAATCGAGACCTTTTTAGGGCCAAAGTGTCTGACTAATTCTAAAAACCAATAAGCAACTCAGAAGAAGGCTAATTTCATTAGCCTTTCATTGCCCAGTGGGTTTCAAGCGTGTGTCAAGCTACCTGACTGGGGGGTCAATCGATCGTCAAAACCAGCACAGTACTTGGTCGTCGTTCGGTGGGTCGGGCACACCAATCACATCTGTCAAGTGCGAACACGTTCTCCTGTTCAGACGTGAAAATTCAGATGCGTCCAATGTGTGTTGGTGGAGTAGGGGTTACACAATCGCCTCGCATGTCCGGAATTCACCAGGCACGGCCATTGGATATGCACTGCTGACGAGCTCTGATAAGAGCGAAACTTGAGTCCAGTGCTTCCCCGTTTGGTGTGGACTCACCGGAAAAATTACGCCAGAACAGAAGGAAGATAGTTCAAACGAGAATAGGGTGACTATGAATACTTTCATTAGATGTGTGAAAACGCCTTCGTCCAGGAACAGCCGGTCTGTACGTGACCACGTGATGTGGTTTCCGTGATTGGAGGATGAGAGATAATCCCACTGCTGACCTGCCAACCGTGACCAAATGGGCAGCTTTCAACCACCGGTCAGAAGGTCGCAGATTCGGAATTCTTCCATCTTCTTGAGTTGCTCGCTGTTGATGATTCCAAGAAAAAGTTGAAACGAAACCGCAAAACCGAATTGGTTTGCAAATGAGTGATATTTGCTCGAGTAAAACTCAATTTCGTTTCAAACAGAACATAAGACTGACGGAAACTCGGGGACCGCGCCCGGCTGATGAGTCTAAAGAAGGGCGAAATCGGTCGTGGGTCTGTCGAAGAGTTTTCAGCAACCTTGTGAATAGTTTCCCTTATGAAAATGTACTGCGACACCTCGAAGATCGTGCCAACTGAAACATGAGACGGCCTGTGTGCATCACGTCCTGTTGTAGAATAGCATAAACGAGAGTTTCAGTCGAGTCTCTCATGAAAACCAAATTGATTTGCAAATGAGTGTATTTCTCGAAAACAGTCCAATTTGGGTTCAAGTAGAACATAAGGTTGACGGTAACTCGAGGACT
>NW_008751903.1:321148-333203 GCF_000715545.1 Opisthorchis viverrini
TATATATATAGATGGATAGATGGATAGGTAGATAGATGGATAGATGGATAGATAGATAGATAGTTGATTGACCAGTTGAATGAACTCCTGTATCCGTTTGTTATCACTAAGCATTTGAGTTCCCCATTGGTTCAAAGTCCATTTTTGCGTAATTATTTTGCTCGTGGTGGTTGATTGACTGTGTCAATGTTGGTGTGTTTACTGGTCGATTTCTCTGTAAAGTAGCACTCCCCGACAAACATCCACTCCCGTTTTGTTTCTGCAAGAGCAAGTAATCATTTTGTTGTGGTTACTGAATGTTAGTGCAACTCTGTATCGGTCCCTCGGCTCACTATGGTATATCGAAAGGCACGGTAGCTCTGCACCGCCCTTCGTTGGGACAAAGGGAAATTACTCCTACTGTATTTATAGGGTCATCACAGGGTGCTCCACAAGGTCGTGCTAGAACCTCCGTCAGGGGACGAGAAGCGTCGAGTCAACGATGCTCGATCCGGATTGGCTGGCCTTCTGACCAATCAGAGCATGCCTTCATTTGGTCCGTGTCCTCCGCGTGACATATCCGTCCAAATGATGATGTTCGGTTATTGGCGACGGCTGGCCTCCGGACACATTTTCACCTTTTTCAGCTCATAATCGGTGTCTGTGGCATCCTAATCAGCTAGTAGGATGGGGTCCACGTTTCAAACCAGACACCTTACGCTCAAGTGATAACTGTCGGCCTAGAACCTTTTTTACCTAGGTGCAAATCAGGGGTGTCAACTCAAACAATTTTACGTGTAGACTTTTGGTGTTGTCCATACGAATTAGATCGGCAGATACCCAACATATCCTGGACTGATCGAACCAGAGAGATGTTCTCTGCCGGAGGCACTTACTCTTCACCCGATCTTTTATAAGTGGGGAAATCTTGCTGCCCTTAGACGGGACTATTTCTCAGGACAGGCTGTTGTATAGACGTAACACGCTACTTATAAGGTTACTGCAATCCCTTCGACAGCTCACGCTTGGTCTCGTCCTTTTTGAGTAGGTTCACTCCCCGAGTTTCCGTCAACTTTATGTTCTGTTTGAACCCAAATTTAAGTGGATCATCATAAACGAGAGGTTCAGTCGGATGAGACTTTTGAATCGAAACCGTTTGCACATGAGAGGAGTTGTAGCAACTACTGCGTTTAGGTGGAGGCATAGTTCCCATTTCATCATTCTGCAATTCCACGCAGACTGTTTGTTCCTATAGTTGGGTGGTCCGAGTGAGTTAATTGGCTGTAAATCAATCGGGTATTGATCGATTCGTTGATCTTGCCCGTCAGGGCTCGCATTAATGCTGCACCTTTGGTTGGTGACATAACTCTTGCAAGCGAAGTGGCAGGCCTGGCGTGCAGATCAGTATCCACCTGATCTACAACCATTTGGTGCATTGGATCACATCTTACAGAGTCATCTCATGGGAAATATTAGAGCAAAGTGCTTTAATCCGGTTGTCCTTAGGATACTTTTGTATACCAGCTGATCCAGTACACCTGTGAGCACACCTCGCGAAACGGTTGTGCACATCAGAGTCCGATATAAGCCGGAGGTGGTTCCAACCTACTTCAGACGACTTCGCAACCCCCAGAATCACAAAAATGTCTGCTATTCTCAAATTGCCATCTTTAGCATCGGTGTGATCGGCTGCAGATCAGGTGGCTGTTAGTCTTTCCACCAAGCTTGCTATTACTCCCTTTTGTCATCTGCTATTCTTTTTTCATTATCGAGAGCACCGAAAATACCACGGAATTCGCTTTCACCTCAAACACGATTAACCGTTACATTCATCATCTGATAAGCCCTGTCACATTCGCTGTTGTCAATTTAGGTGAAGCGGCTAACTGTTTGGCAAAAAAAGAGTTACACAACATTTTCAAATCTTTTGTCCCTGCCCACCTTGAAAATGGGATAAACGCTGCTCCGTTTTTTCCCAATCGCTAATTGCTGTTGTTCTACTTTGTCCTCTGTGCCGTTAAGACCCTCGACAAAAATGTTTGGGCATATATCGTTGTTTTGACAACAAAGGAGAGCTTTCCGCTATCCCCTTGGGACCGTAACCGTTTGCTCCGTTTGTGTACATGCGCGCACCGTGCGAGTGTGTGTGTGCCTGCGCGCGCAGTTTCGCAAACCCGTGTGCCTACTTGGAAAACAATTTTCGATCCCTATCGATTTTCCGGTTGCCTTTGAAACCCGGTTAGGTAAGTTGACACAACTGGCACTTTTCATCTCTAGGTAGGAGGGTTGACAAGTCGACGGAACGACAGGAAAAGGGAGATGAGCCACAGGGGAATACCAACACTTGGAATTCCGTTAATCCGTATTAAAAAGCTGTTAAGCAATATACTACTATTTCCATCCTACTGGACTTGATCAGCGATGCACACATCGCACAAGACACTAGGGAAATCCGAACCCATGACCCTTTGATTGGGGTGAGTGGCTGATCAGCGATGTGATTCACTTTCACTTGAGTTCATTTAATGCAGTCTCGTTTTGCCAGGCTATCTGATTGACCACTAATCAGATAGTGGGTTGGCGCGTATCTCTCATACCTCTGGAATAATTCAATACCGCTCAAGGCCAGTCTAAACTGGACTCAATTACGGTCTTGTTTTGAATAGTTAAGCATATTCTGTTTAGGAGAATCGACGAAAATCAATCGGTTTCTCTACATGAGTCCTGAGTGAAGAGATTTTTATGATGAGATGATGTTGAAGAGTCATGAGAGGAACAATTTACCCCTGCCTTTTACAATAATACGTGTCTGGTGGTACAGCGTCCTTTGAGGAACAAGTGAATTCGGAAGCCCCCCCCCACATAGACCAGTGCCCACGTTCGAAAATTGAAAAAAAAACGCGTCCTGGCTGCCGTCGATCTGGTTTTGTGGTGCCAATCTCTAGAGATCACACAGAAAACTCTGTTATAAATGTCAATAGCCGGATGAAGTGACAATCTGTCCGTTTCTCATCAACATTTCCGGCCTATTTGACCTCGATTTACTCATACGATTCAACTGTCCCTACTCTGTCTATCGCGTCTGAGATCACACACACACATACAAACAAACACACACACACAAACACACACACCAAACGTTCAACACGTCCATCCAGCGAATAATTCACACTGTGTCGAGTGCAAATAGGGATTTTTCGGCTGAGAAAGGACAGTAAAATAGCAATGATTGCAGTTAGCACTTCCGGTCTAGAGAAGAATAACTGTTTCTCAACCGTCAGGTAACTCTTCTTCTGCGAACTGGTTGGCAGATGTCAGGCAGTGAAGCGGATTTACGCCCATTTCAGATGCTTGGGTGTCTTTCCAAGCAATTCAAAGAAAACCGATGTAAACCAAATTTTCTCCGAACTTTCGGAGCACTCAAGCGTCACAAACAACAAGTTGACCTTTAGTTGGTAGTGTTTGGGGATGTTAAATGGGTGGTGAAATCCCGGGAAGCATGCACACAGCTGTTTCATCCCAAAAGGGATTTATTGACTGTGTGCATTTTACCAAACTCTGAGGGTTTTAGTGCCGTGACTGTCCGACCAATGGTTGAACACTTGACCGTTCAGGCGGACCAACGGCAGTTTGAGCACGTAGACAAGATGTATCAACACTCATTCTACTGTTACAGAAATCATGTCACGTGGTTACGTACTAACTGTCTGCTTGAGCAACGGATTCTAAGATGGAAGTTCTACTCAGCTTGTGCAATTGTTCTTCATCTGAGTCACCTATGTATTGATCGTAGTCTGAGGATGTTTTGTTATTATCGATTGAGGTTTCATCCTGAAAAGTCGACAAGCACTGCTTCATTCTTATCTGCAGTGTGCATCTCGTGGGACTTCGGAGAGTTTTGAAGCGGCTAGTAGGTTGCTTAGCCGTCAGCATCTCGCACTTGGGCAAGATTCGGCCCCACTCACTCATCATCTCTCCTCACTGTTCATAAAGACCAACTTTGATAAATATCATCATATTTCATGTTCCTTACAGAACAGAGACCTATCCAAAGGGGACCAACTGTAGTATCGGGACTGTTTACAGATTGCACTAGGGGATTTATTTGATTTACCCTACTCCGCGGGGAATACCTTCAGAAGCGGTTACTTTTAGCTGAACCGATGAAACGCACCCCTTTCATTCGAGCACTGACGGTGTCTACTCGACGAGGAACGAATATTTTCAAGCCCGTTGTCAAGCTCCGGGAACAGATCAACCATCGTCTGACCAATAAACGCTCCCGAGCTACCAGTATCTTCACTCTTAGCGACATACACTCGTTTGCAAACAAATTTGGTCTTGGGAGAGACTCACTTGGAACCCAGGTGAATCTCTCGTTTGTGGGTTGTCGAAGAATTTTCAGCACCTTTATGAGTAGTGCGTTGCAAATTGATGGCCTCTTCTTATATGTGGTTACTCGTACTCAATCATTAGCACTTACAAGAAGCCACTGACAAGTGGTCTCTGGTCATAAGTAGTCTCCACGAATACTGTTCAGGAGGAAACCATGTCTCACCTGGCCAAGCTAGGCTTCATATCATGGGGTCAATTACTCGAATCGTTTGGGAACGTAAAAAACGCCCAGAGCACAAATTTCGTATCTTGGTCTTTTCCAGAAGGAGATTTCACACCACTTGAACATTTATGATGGTCTTTTTTAAGAAACAATCTCTCTAGAGTTATTGATTTTTCGGTTGAATTTCAAGAGATCTCTATGAAGTGATTTGTCATTTGGAGAACTTTTTCTATTGACAAAGGGATTGGTGAATTTTAGTTTTGTCTTTGGTCAAACCCATTCATGCAATTTTCAAGCAGTGTCCGTTGCAGTCAGGCGTAGTAATGGTGAACAAAAGCCATGTCGAATAACAATGTTTCCCTCCAGTCACGACCTGAGGGTCTCATGCTTTTTCAGGCAGAAAACTATAAAAGAGGTTTCAAAAAATACACTCATTTCACGAGCGACTCCAGTGAATCTCTTGTTTATGATGTCCTCCAGCTGAATGTGCTGCACACAGGCCACCTCATGTTTCAGTTGGTACGATATTCGAGATATCGCAGTCTAATTTCATAAAGGCGACTACTCACGAGGTTGCTGTCGAAGAGTTTTCAGCAACATTGTTAGTAGTTTCCTTTACGGAAATATAAAAGAGGTTCAATCTTCCGTTGATTAGCAGTGTCCTGAATAGATGGGTCTACATAAAAACTATCTGTAATGCGTGATATTTTAGATTAGTCTGCTTTATGTTCACTAGTTAAAACAGCTCCAGTGTTCTAAATTGTGTCCCCTATCAAGAATTTGAGCGGTGCACCTTTTTCGTGGAAGCAAGTATAATTTCTGATGCTTTCGGTAAAACTCAACAGTAACCCAAATTCGAAATTGAAACTTTCGTTTCCTTCTGGGGCGAAAAGATTCCGTAGTTAGTCAGCGTATGACGAACTTGGTGGAAGAAAGTCTTCCCAGATAATCAGATTCTGTAGGGAGGTGTTGTGACTAAGCGCGTATCAACCAACCGAAACTGGGCCTCCAGGAAATCTTCGCTTCTCCACAAGTTTCAAAGTGTGTACACGGCCGATCAGGAGTGATGCTACTGTAGCTCTCTCATTGGAAAGATGAACTCATTTTCCAGGTTAGTAGGGTGAGTTCGAAGTTTCAACCGAATCTCTACGCTGTGATACAAGTCCGCCTATACTGAAAAGCTTGGACATACTGTTCAACCATTGCACCCTTCTTGGGAGATTCGTACCATCGACCTTCCGGTTAGTGGTATTTGGCCAGGAGTGTTAGGCGGAATCCCACACGGATCCCTCTTCACCGCTCGCAATCAGGTGCTGCTACGGCCGAGAATTCCATCCCACGCAGGATTGGTCAAAAATTCGGGACGCTTGCTGGTCCGTCATGAAGGCCAGATCTGATTGGTCGAAAGTTTGGACCCAACAGCCAATCATGACCCAGTACTGGCCGAATACTGGTTGCCAATGCCGCATCCAGAATGCATCAGAATTTCCAGAAAGTTATTAGCGCTTATGCTATATATATATATATATATAACTGTTCCTGACTTCGTTTTGGGCGTCAATATACCTTGTGCAACTTTGGTGGTTGTTTCGACGTGAACGCTAGCTGAGGAAAATACCGGTACTATAAGGAGTACGATTGATTTTCTCTTAGACATGACATAGTGCCATTATCTTTCAAACACTCATTTCCGAGGATCATCTGCTCCCCAAGCGTCGACTTCTCGTGTGGAGAGCTCACGCTAGTTTCAGAATTTTTTTAGGTGGAGAGTAGACCCCGAGGTTTCAAGTTTCGCCTGGAACCCAGCCGAGTCTCGCTCTATGATGTTCTCAAGTGTAAGTCAAATTTCGTGTAATTTGGTTTCAAGTAGAACATAAGGTTTATGGAAACTCGGGGACTGCGCCTACCTGATGATCCACAAGAATGCCGAAACCGGTCGTGGGCTGTCGAAGCGTTTTCAGCAACCTTATGCGTAGTATATTACGACCATTCATCTAGTTCTCTTCTAATGGGGGTTTGAATCGGCGATTCTAAAGGCCCAGCTTGAAGGCTTGGCGAACAGAATAGTTATTTTTGGTTTGCCGTCTCAGATGGGCTGTCTCATGCAGACCTATATGCTTCCTTCGTAGGCGGTTTGACGAACAATTTCTAATGAACGTCAAGCAAAATTGGGAATTTGAAGGTTTTTTTCTTCCTGCTTAGTTTTACTGATATATGAAGTTTTTTCGTAGACGCTTTCACCTCTGAGATCGCTTCCAGTTCTGTTGGGAATTCCGTACATATGTGGCCAATCAGCAAACAAGTTCAAAAATCGCATTCATCTATATAGAGCAAGAACTCTTCCCTCAATATCCTACCAAGTATACCCTTTTCCGTGCTATCGAAAATCGAGTGAGAAATGTCTTTAACGGAATCCTTTTGTCAAGCAATGAGGCGCATTAGTAGTTAGGTGAGATTTGGATAAAATATGCTTTGGAGCAAAGACTAAATCGATAAATCGGCCGAGATGTTCTGTTTGATAACAGCTCATGACTTCAGTGCCGAACCCCACAACCCATGAAGAGGCGATCTGGAGGTGTGTGGGATGGACCTAAAAGGACGTTGCCCTTAAAAAAGACAGTTATGAACCCCGGGAATGTTGTGACAGAGTAGCGATGGATGAACGGTGGGATCTTCAAGACCAACTGTGATCCCTACTCATCTTCGACAGCTAGTATTCGCAATCAGCTTTCCTGTCAGATAATAAACCCCATGGACCTTCCTCAAAAGTTGTCAGTTATGTCGGTGTTCCGCCCCAGGACACCTCGATTTCAACAACACACCTGTTCTACCCTTGATACCGGGACGTATTTTCAGTTTGTCTTGGATTTTTGATAGACTTTCAGCTAATTTTAGTTTCAGTTGGTCACGAATCAGAAAGGCTGGCTTCGTTCTTCACCAACATATTTGGAAGTAGTACGCAGGTGACCAGTTGTAGCAGACCCATATGGGGAACTTTGTTCATATCCGCAGACGTGTTTCAGGGTTTTGGCATCCCATCCACCCTCTTTCAGTGCGAACAGCGCCTGTTGCCGAGCCATCGACTCAACTGACATCCACGTTTTACCCAACACTTCATTGGCAGAAATAAGTCTGCTCCGAAGAGAAGTACTGCACAGCTGTTCCCGCGTCATCGAGGAAGTCAACAATGTGCACTTTTAGGGAATCTGAGACCCGTCACTTCGGGGCGGTCGTTAAGGAGCGACTGATCAGTAGTATGATTCGGTTGCGTCCGAAATGTGATTCCGACAACGGACAACTGCTGCCAACTCTGGTGTTCCTCCGAAGATCTGTTGCCTTCGTGTTTAATTAGTTGCTCCTGGTCACCAGTTTTAGGATTCACCGCAGAAATTGCAACAAAACAGCTGGAACGAGTTGCACTACCTAACGCAACGTTCCCATTGTCACCAAAAGGAACGAACTACATGAAAGAAGCGCACCAGTGAACAACGTTTTCCACGGCATTCCATTCAAAATGAAATGAAGAAACGGTTCGGAAACTGAGGTACTTGAACGTTCTCGTCACCAGGTCACAAACTGGACAACTACGAATTGGGATCTGCAGAACAGGGATGCATGTGGACCAAATTCTGATAAACTGCTAAAAGTGCAATGAACTAAGCTGTGTTTGGACGAACTTTAGACGGATTAAGACAACTGAACCCTAAAAATTGAAGAAAACGAGTGTATACACACAAGAGTGCATACGTACACACAGGACATTTTAGATAAATGAATACTCGATGATTTTTATTTGGCGACCTCTCAATAACACTACTACGACCAATCTAACAACAGTGAGGACGGGCAGACAGATCGCACACACATAAATTAAGAACTTCGCTGAAACGACTGCTGGACGCTCAGAACGACAGAGAACAACGGTGATGTAAAAAAAAATGTGAAAACCTCGCGGAGAGCCATATCAAAACCAAAAGGAAAACTGGATTTAGCGGCGCTAAGGGACAATGCTTGTACCAAACACTACGTAGGTTAAACGAACACAGGTTCACGGTCAAAGGGCGCGAAGTTCCAAAGGGACACAAGTTTGATTGGAACGCGTTCGCATTCCAGTGCAGAAAAGTACAAATTCCACCAACGTTTGCCCCACCAAACACACTGAAACTCTTTCAGTCTACCAACTACTATTACAAAGCCCAAAATGACACGAAAGACCGGGGAAAACTTTGGGTGAGCCCTGAATCTAGCGAGTAGGTCAATTAAAATGTTATACGCTCCCAATCAATAAATACAAGAACCGAAATGTGCTCAGAAAGTCATCGGGTCAACCAGATGAACGCATGGATCAATTAGAAGAAAAAAGAGGAAGGCATTGGGGGTGCAACCAGAGATTAAGCTCAGGGAGGACAAACCGTAGTCCAACAAAAACTCGGCGCGAACCAGACTAAACTCAGAAGAAAAACTGCCGAAAAAGGAGACACAGAGATAGCCAATCAAATTGGAGGTAGACTGACCACAACGCAACACACTTTGCAGACAAACCTACCAGGACTGCGATACAACCTACCTGGAGGTCTGAGATCGTCTCAGAGCAGTTGTGGCAAAATAGCACTGCATTACTTGCGCACTCACCTTCATTCTTCTTCTTCGAAATAAGGCTTTCAAACAAACTGTGGTTTCACGGCAGCAAAACATCAGTGTTGAGCCCTGACATACTGTCGATGATGACGCCAGTTGGGTGCATGCCAGTTCGTCATTATCTGTTGCCGACGCCTTGGTTCTCACACATCTATCCGGCTTTAAAGTGTCGTTCCGCTGATTCCATAAGTAGGCAATATGTGTCGACACAGTCGCTCATGCGCACTTTTGCTTGGCCGTATTATGAAAAATCATTCGACCTTGCCGAAGGCACTTCATAACGTGCACATGATAAGGAAATGAGGTCCGGCGGCCTTATCTCGGCGCTATTCACGTTACTGTCTTTAAGGGGATTCGGGAAGTTCAAATCGAGATTCCGCGCTGTGAATGACGCCAACCTATGCTGAATAACCGGGAAGTACTTTACAGCTGGAAATCGTCAGCAGTGCGCATCTCACGAAATTCCAGGGCGATTCGAACAGACGACCTTCCTGCAAGTAGCTTGAACACTTAACCGTTCGGCTACCAGCGGCTGAACAGCAGTGTGATTAGTTCTCACATAGACAGGACATAGCGTCACCCTACCCGCAATCACGCAATTCACATCACGTGATCACGTGTTGACTGGCTGCTCGAGTAATGACTTCTCAGCTAACAGGTCCCACTCGCCTTGTTGGCCTGATCAAAAGCGAGCATTCTGCGACTGAACCTAGTACCTGGTGGAGTCTCGTCTTAAAATTGAATGAAAAGGTGTTATATCTGCTGATTTGCCAATCTAAAGTATCTGCTGCTGACCCGCTCCAGTGTCTAGTGCCGAAAGAAAAAGACTCACAAAAGGGAACACGACAGCTATACTCCGAACAAGCGAGTGTGATAGGGTGAGTGCGTGCGAGTGCGAATGTTCAACAGTCTCACGCTATTTAATGGAGGGACACTGTCTGAACTTGGTCCAATGCTGACGCACACGGTCTGGCTTTGGTAAGAGGCTGTGACGCGCTGCATATTGCGGGGGCGCTGTCTGTCTGGTCAGCATCTAGCGGCCCGGGGGGTCTCAGCAGATTTCGGACATTCAGTGGCTGCTCTCAGGCATCTGACCTTCCTAACGGAAGGAAACCGGACATGTCGATAAAAACGAGATACATCGACCGACGTAAAATCAGTTCACTCCACACCTTTATAATGTTAGCCAATTTCTTACGCAATCAGATAACTTGGTCAGCCATCCTTTTCTATGTCATTAGTTCGTGCACGCGCTTCGAAAAAATGGCCACGTTTCTGGAAACACAACAAAACGTTCAACTTAAGATCACCGACTTTAGTACCAACTGAGAATAACGTCAGGTTCTGTAGGAGAAACTCAACCGTCCTACCCACGGCATAGTAAAATCAGGTCACATCCTAATTAGAATTTTTTCCCACTCTTATCGTTTGTACCATTATTAATAATAATAATGGTATAGTGCAGAATAATCTGATAAAAATAATGTAAAGTATACTATAGAATTCAGTATACTATAGTATATTCTGTAAACGTTTAAGAAGCCTTCTTGTCTTTACCCACCTTGAATAGATAGACGCATACCGCCTTTTTCAGAACGCACATTGGCCGAAGGCATACCTTCTCACTTCACTGAGCGTAAGGTCCTTAAAAACCTTTTGACAACCGGTTTCACTTCTCTTGGAGCATTTCGGATAGGCTTGGTGCCCAGATTGCGGCACCCTTATGGTTCCGTTGAACAGCAGATTAGGCGTGACAATAGATCACTGTCCAATCACGTGACAGGATCGATATACCCATGGATAAGAATGAAATCGGTGGATGGAAAGCAAAACCGACTAACAAGAGTCTTCAGCGACCTTGTGAGTAGTACCCTGTTGTGAATCAAAAATTCCTCGACAGCTTAAACGTCGTCCTCACTATAATTAAAGACCGCCAGTTAGCGGCAAATTAATTTGAACGATACTGTCAACAGGAGACTCAGTTCGATTTCAACTCAGCTTTCTTTTAATACAAACTGGATTTTAAGTGTTTGCTTATCGCCAACAAAATCTTGGTTGTGTGCAACAACACTGCGTGATTGTACGTTTAAAATACTCCAGTCTCGTTATTCACCAATTCATCATGAATTTAAGACTACCTGATGAGCCCCAAGAAGGGCGAAACCGGTCGTGGGCTGTCGAGGAGTTTTCAGCAACCTTATGAGTAGTGCATTACAAAGATATAAATCAAAAACAGTTTCGCGATTGCCAAGGAATCCCTTCCCGAGAAATCCTTTTATCCTAGTTTGAACTTCTTCAGGTGGACTTTAACTAGAAGTTTTCAAAATCACAAAGGCAGAATGGATTGGATTTAAATCAAACAGTCTCGAATGACACTTTCTAAAAGTGGTACGTCCTTGACCCCTTGCAATACGTCAAGTGTTCCCTTGTATTGAAAACAGCTCATTCAATATAAGTTGAAATGGATTCAGGGGTGCCAGAATAGATGATTTAGTGAGTTTTTTTACTGGTAGACGGAAGCCTGAGCATCACAGTGCATCCTCGTTCCGTTTTGGTCGCTTCCATTCCGAATTGGAAGCATCATCGGACCAAGAAGGCTCAAAATTCACTTGAATAGCCCAACACCTCCGAACATAAGTTCGTCAGATGATCGAAAGAATCGTGTAAACCAACGCAGACAGTCTGATCATCGAATCCTTTCCAGCTGTCTTGGCAGGGCTCCAGGAAAGCACAACTGCCTAGTTTCGGCTGAAATATCTGAAGCTCACAATAACCATTTATTTTACTCAGAATTTTAGGCGGCAGTCAGAAATCTGGAGCGCTATGTCAGGATTAAAGGTGTTAGCTGGACATGACCTACTTCAGGGGGTAGGTGGTGGG
>NW_008751903.1:333481-347312 GCF_000715545.1 Opisthorchis viverrini
GTGATCCTCCTTGTGTCTGGTTGGAGACACTACAAGATATGGCTGCCAACCGATGTCAGTGGCGCCCTTGTTGCCAGTATCTATCCAGATCGCGTTAGTGAATGTCTGGAGGTACAGGCACCTTGGAATGATTGTGGTAAGCTAGCACTAAGTCCCTTCCCCGTCCATCGTTAATCTTTTCTTTACAATAAGACTTTCAAATAAATCATGGTTACACGACAGCGAAGCATCGGTGCTGAACACTGATGTCATGATGTCAATGATGATGATGATTAACACGGAGAAGAGCGGAAAAGCCGTCGGCGTCAGTTGGCGAACACCTCTACTTTTTGTAGTTTTTTTTTTGAGATCCCGGAACCCAGTGTGATTATTCCCACGATTTAGAATCGGTGTCATGAAATCTTGTTAAGGTCTGGTCAGCCATTTCGGAACCAAAGGTGTGTCTCATGACGCACGCTCCGTTTCTTGTGTTAATACCAAACGGACAGGTGAACAGAATAGGATGTGTCAAGTCACTGAGAACGTATTTACCGCTGGTTCCAATCCGAGTTTCTCTGTACAGTTGAGCCTACTTACAACTACTTCTCCTGAACAGTAGATTATTTGTTGTTGTTCTGGCCCTTGACGAAGGAATTAGAAGGTGACTACTCACAAGTTCGCTGGAAACTCGTCGACAGTCGGTGTCGCTCTCCTTGGGGCTCATCAGGTAGGCGCAGTTAGAAGGTGTTTTTGATTTCAAGGTTGGGACGGACAAGCCAATCAACTTCCGAAGTGCATTCACCATACTACTTGCTTTGATACTGCCTGTCCGATCTCACATTGATCGCCACATGTCATTAGATATGCTGTTAGAATTATCTATCATTATTACATCAGTTGATTCATCTTGAAGCACAGGACTTCCATCAGAAAAGTTCCAGAATGTGCAAAAATATCACTTCGATCAGCTGGCTTGAAAGCGCTGGAAATCGAAAATTGAAAGTCGCAAGATCTTTTTTGACCCTCCAGTGACTCAATCTCGTGGAGGGAAACCGAGACGATATTTTCCGACCCCAGACCGCTACAAATTATCTTGATCTCCTTTCAACTAATCAACACGTTTGACTGGCGCTTTTGAATTCTTGGTTCACAGAAGACAAACTCACTTTTGAGTTTTTTTGACGTAAATTCATTGCCCTAGCATAATCTACAGGATCTCATCTACCACGTGGAGAACAATAATGCGAGTTGATCAATCTAGCTTGCTCACGGTAAAAAGCAGAGATAATTTTTGCAGAAGATCCGAGGCGTGAAGCATCGCAATGTCCCGCCACCTGAACGACAACCTTATAGGACACTCGAGGTGCCGATATTTTGACGCACTGTCCCTCTGCTGGTGACAACGGTGCAATATCTCACTAATGGGCCACTAGTTACTCGTTTCACAAGCCTAGCCCACAAAAACCGAACGAATTAGGCCTCTTTCACAAACGAGTGGAGTTCGTATTACCTTTTGTCCGACGACTTCGGAACTCTTCTAGTCGCTGATTATGGCACGGACTGTTGGCGAAAAATATCAGTTGAGGCTAGGGATCATTAGATGTAAGGCCACGTAAGAGCACCCCGTTCGCCATTCCATCTCGATTCAGAATAGTTATCAATATCACCTAGATTCGGTGCACACGTGCTTGAATCCGAAGTCCCTTCTGATTGCGATTCCATCTCGATTCAGAATAGTTATCAATACGTTTTTTTCAAAATACAACTTTTACCCATCCTTAGAATGAACCCTGGTCTCACCTAGATGCGGCGCACACGTGCTTGAATCCGAAGTCCCTCCTGATTGCGAAATGAGCAAGACTGATACGTGCATTCAGACACTGGGATACCTAATCGTACCGCCCGTTATCATCATAAGATAGAAGTTGGCCAACCGGACTACACATCAGAGTGCCTCATACCTGTATTTCATCTAAAGCTGGCTTCTGTTCCTCCTTGTAAGACCGTCGGAGTGGTCAACTTCTGGCCAGAAGCTCCACCCAATTGATGACAATTACATCACTGCCAACAAGACGATAGAATGGGATGGCCGTATAAGTCGTGTTTCTGTTTTCTGCTACGCCAGTTGATCAAAGCAACCGGCACATTTGCGAATTCAGGACTGATGAAGACCATGAGCGGAGGACGAATGATCTGAATCCTAACGTGAGCTTGTGCGACTCCGTATGTAGCTTGGTCGAGTTCACCTAACAAAGTACCGTATAGACGGAACATACTAATCACGTGATTGCTGAAAACCATTTAGCCGACCGTGACCGGTCTCAGGTAGAAGCTCGTCAGGTGAGCGCAGCTTCAGAGTTTCCGTCAGCCTTATGTTCTGCTTGAGCCGAACTCGGACACCATTTACGAACTGCATGCTGGTTTATTTTCAACAGAAGGCCCAGATGGAACTGAATCTCCAGTTTATGAGTACGTAGGTATGTATTCTGTCTAATACAACATCTCAAATACCCTACCGACTGAAATATTAGGCCGCCACGTGCATCTCAGCTGGATGCAGTTAGGTAAACCGTCAAAACAAAACTGGTGTGCAAATGAATGTAGTTCGCGAACAGCGTCCAACCTGGGTTTATGTGACAGAATACAGTGACAGTGTACAGAATCTTCTAAAAAATGGCATGGCTAGGCTTCTCTATACTAGCAAACTAGCGCAGGGAGAGATTCATTGAGACCACTGAGGCTTCCCTCCACGTGACTTGATGCGTCCTCTCGGTCTTGCTATTTGTAGTTTCCTGTCCAAATTTCAAGGACGATATGTATCACGTGATGCATTTTTGGTTCTAAAATGGTGAACCGGACTCCAGCGACATTTTATCGGATTTATTTTTACAAATCTGTCCTTCTAGCTTTTTGATTTGCACAAGACTTCTGAGATTCTGAAAAGCTGTCACAAATGACGAGTTGCATCAGCTGACGGAAGCGATTTGATGTAAGAGACCACGTAAGCCACATCCAATCAGCACCCAACTCCTTCACCCTTACACGAGGGAACTCTCAGGAGAAAAAGTACTTTTCGTGGGCCCTCAATGTGAGTTGGATTCGTCGTTTTCTTTGAGCATTTCGTTCACGGACAAATGGTTAGACTTTCCTTAGAGTCCCGCTGACATGGCTGGAAAAATGTGACCAAATTCCGCGGTCATTTTGTTTGCCCACCAAAGTATCTCTCGTGTTCATACACGTTCTACGATCCCAGTGAAATCGGTCAGTCAGTCAATCGGCTTATCAGCTATAAACCATGTACCAAGGGTACATGCATACCCCAGGTGCTGCAGAAAATGGGAGAGCATAGGAGAAGAAGCCAATACTTGGTGGCGATGCCATAATCAGTTAGTTGGGGAAGCTTGGAAGCGAATGAATCCTCTAGGTTGGATAAGCTCTTCATCTGGGAAGAGAGGCATGGAACTAATAAATAAAGGAGCAAGGACTGAAGTCACTCATGCGGAATGATGCCACCTATTTAGGCCGCTGATGCATACTGGTTTTCTCAGCCACGAGAAAATGCTTTGCTTGACGCACCAGGCTACTCATAAGGTCACTGAAATCCGTTCGACAGCCTTTAGCCTTTCTTGAGGCTCATCTAAGGTTCTCAGAATTCCATATTGTACACCACTGGCAGAATACGCCCACTGGCGAGTAATTTCACTACTAACCGGCGCAAAACGCCTTCCCTTGAAGAACTCGTGTAATTTTAGAAGAGGCCTTGTTTCAGGATGGAATTGAAGCCATCCTTCGGACTTTAGGTCCATGTGACGTGTTAAATCAGTGATTCCCAGATAATTGTGTGTTGCGACCCTTTCCTCATCGGAGATCCCCGCTTGATTCGTTACCCCAATAACTCTTCAATTGTCGATTGGTCACTTGGCGGTATGGCTTCCTTGGTGAGACAAACCTTGCTGATTTCTGGTCCTTCTAATCTGTCAGTCCTCAGGATCTGCGTGGCGGTCGTTGTAGAAACAAGCAAGGCTGTTCAAGATCGCTTTTACCCATTCAAACATTGGATCTGGTAAGCGCCATCAAACCGAAAGCACTGAAGAAACTCACTGTAGCTGGTAAGACGTGCCCCAGGAGTTTGATTATATTCTGATAACTCAGGGTGGTCATATGGTGGAGAATGTGAGCATTTTTCAACTCGGGGAACGTCAATGTGTGCACCGTATCACCCAGGCATGACCTCACTTTCGATGGACTGCCTTGCTAGTGAATCACGTGACAAGAACTACCAGCAGAAACCATCATCAGTCGGCCTAAAGGAGTCACATTCTAGTACGCCGCGTTTTCGAACATCAAGCGCACTTGAAAAAACCTTCCGGTGAATTCTGCCATCGAAAAGCTGAATGAAATTCATCACATCTGGCCTCGACTTACATCATTTTTTGGACAATTGAGGGCGAAATGGACCAAGTGGTTAGAGCGCGAATTTACTGACTGGAAGGTCCGTGGTTCGAACCCGACCTCTACCACTCGACTTCTCCTGTCTGGGCTTGGGCAACCTGGCAGTATCCCAGCCCTCGTGCCTCCTTCGTGTGGCATGGCAGTTAGGCACCGAAAGGGTGCTACAGCTGGACGATTTTTTTAGACAGTTGGCTCAGTCGTACGCCAAGTGGACAACTTTACTCGTACAGAGTCCTCAATGTAAACGAGAGTTAGGCTCCACTTGTTGCTCACTTCGAATTTACGGTTGCACACCCAAAAGTTTCTTGCAGACTGGAGTATTCCCTCCTTGGTACAGTAGAACCCACTGTATAATCGTGAGTTACTATTTTGTATCGCAGCCCCATTTCACTCCCTCTCCCGGAGAAGTTGGAAACTATCACACGAATTCAAGCAAGCACTTGGAAAAGTAACTCTCTCTAGACATCATCCTACCCTAACTTGGAGATCCCAAACATCGTAACAGTTATTCATCCCCCCCCCAAAAAAAAAAATTTCTTTTCACTCACCTCTTTAGCCTGCAAGAGAGTGCTCAGTTGTCCAATCATTTACTGATTTTCATAAAAGAAGCTACTCACAAGGTTGCTGAAAACTCTTCGACAGCCCACGACCAGTTCCGCCCTTCCACTTTGGGCCCATCAGGTAGGGGCGCCGTCCCCGAGTTTCCGCCAACTTTATGTTCTACTTGAACCCAAATTGGGCTGTTTTCGAGAAATACACTCACTTACAAATCAATTTGGTTTTTATTCA
Organism: Opisthorchis viverrini; assembly: GCF_000715545.1. Lineage (NCBI taxonomy): Eukaryota > Metazoa > Platyhelminthes > Trematoda > Opisthorchiida > Opisthorchiidae > Opisthorchis > Opisthorchis viverrini. The sequence continues at coordinate 338,702 of NW_008751903.1, forward strand.
CTGGTTTCTTCTGTCCGTACATTGGTGTGGCTTTGTACTGGGCCCAATGGAGGACAATCATCACCCAGTCAGGACTGTTAAGCGTTATTTCTATTAGAGCAGATTTGGTAACCTTCAATGGAGATTTCATCCTGTCAGTGAAGCCAATCGATGGTGAAAAGTCAAATAGCATTCTTGAGCCGTTTCGAACATGTAACCTTCCAGATAGTGGCTGAGCACTTGACCGTTTGGTCCTGAGGAGCTGATCAGCAGTGTGATTGGTCAATCGGGACATAATTCGTCCCTTCTCAGACGTGCACTTGCTAGGAACGGACACGACCAAAAAGCATCGGTTCATGCGTCAAACTGCCTCGTCTTGGTCTCTCATGAAACTCCTGAGTACTGGTCACATTCCCACGTAAGTGAACCTCTTATACCGTGTTCGGAATAGATGGGGACATCTACAAACAGGAATGACTCCTGAAAAGTTGTCTAGTTTTCCGAGACACTGTGTTTGAATGAATGAACGTAAGAGACTGGAGAAGAAATCAGCTGAAGCAGGAGAAACACATAGAAATACCATCAGTACTCTCGCACACACACACACACAAACACCGATACAGGCTTTCCCTTCACAGGTCTTAGAAGGTCATAGCCCTGGACCAAAGGTTTAATTCATCCTTTTCTGAATTACACAAACAGAGGACGTCCACTGGCAGTTCCGAGCGTTTCGTATTGGCTCTGCAGTAGCAACTAATCAATAACACCTAAAGCGTGTTCTGGGGCGAGATGGCGTGAACTTACTGACCGGAGGGTCCATGGTTCGAACCCCACCTCTGCCTCTCGACTTCCCCTGTCTAGGCTCAGGCAACCTGGCAGTATCCAAGACTTCGTGCAAACTTCGGGTGGCATGGCAGTTAGGCACCGAAAGAGTGCGACAGTTGGATGATTTTTTTTTACGATTTTAAAGCGTGTTTATATGGGGCTACTCTGGATAAACTGATAGGCAATCGGTAACAGACAAAAGGTCGAGGTGGCACATTGAGGTTTTGTTCCCCAGGTCCGTGACAATGTACTGGTCACAAACAGCTGTTTCGGCAGGGAACGACAGGCTACTCTGGATAAACTGATAGGCAATCGATAAAGGACAAAAGGTCAAGGTAACACACTGAAGCTTTGTTCCCCAGGTCTGTGACAATGTAATGGTCACAAACAGCTGTTTCGGCACGGAACTACGGGGATTCAATCGATACATGTCAATCGCCTCGGGGAATTTCAACACATTTGATTCTCTGTGGCCAGGTGTGGATGGTAAATGATGGATTAAGATTCGAAAAACACCTTTCGACCAATTGATAACGCTGTAACCATTTGTTAAACAGCGAGTGTCAAATTGCTGGTTAAAAGGTGATTTTGTACCCAGGCCAGCATAATTGGCATCGCAGGTACACCAGAAGTGATGTACATCATGTGAATTGGCAGAAACCGGTTTCTCTCTCCTGGTGATTCCAAGGTTGATCACTCGCAGGTCAGCCGCGTTCTAAGTTCTTCCTAAATCTGTGGACAATCGATAATTTTGATCGTCTTCCTTCCAAGGAGTCAACGGTCCGACTCAGGAAACTTCAAGTTGATAGGTTTTTTGGCCATCATACCACATCGGGCTGCTTGTACCATCTCTTCGCTAGGTCACTTGGAGAACTGTAACGAGAATTTATTCTCATAAGGGAAACTACTCACAAGGTTGCTGAATACTCTTCGACAGCTCATATGTATTTGTCGAGTATTCACTCGCTTCTAGAGCCTCCTTGAAACTCCCCAACTTGCGGTCAACGGGGTTGGGTGTGTGAATTCGAGCTGTTTAAATACACAGTGTTCGCTGTTCCTGTACGTCAACAAATTAGAACGACAAAAACGCGTGTACTATTCAGACTAGATAGGTTTTTTTATAGGCATACACACCTCTTAACTGTGGGCAGAATACTCGGGGAAGTCATACACTCATCGGTCTATTCCTCGCAGGTAATGGAAAAGTACTCGATCTTCAAACAACCTCCGTTTTTCGTAGTGTGAGAGGACTTGGGAATTGCGATGAAGTCTTCGACCCGTCAGTGAAACCAATTTATGCCAAAAAGCCAAGAAACTGCTTCATTCGTATTGAGAATCATCAGCAGTGCGCATCTCACTAGACTAAAGGAAATCTCAAACCTGCAACCTCTCGTCTAATAGTTCGAACAATTGTCCGTTCGGCTACGAGAAGCTCTGATCGGCAGTGTGACTAACTTGCGCCCGGAGCATAGCGCCATTCATTCTGCACTCACGGGGTCTACATCACGTGAGCACACTTACTGACTAGCTTCTTTAAGAACGAGTTAATCACACCGCTGACCGCTACCGCTCGTGACTAAACGGTCAAATATTCAACCTAACCGGTGGGAGGTCACCGATTCGAGATGTGCCTTTGTTTCGTGAGTAGACACCGCTGATGGTTTCCAATAAGGATGAAACAGCCAAACAGTAGTCAATTTTGCTTTCACGAAAGACTCAACTGAATCTGTCGCTTATGATATTCTAAAACTGAGTGTGCTGCACACAAACCGCCTCATGTTTCAGTTTGAATGATATTCGGGACATCGTAGAATATTTTCATAAAGGAAACTAATCACCAGATTACTGAAAACTCTTTGACAGCCCACGACCGCTATCGCTTTCTTGTGGCTCATCAGGCAGGGGCGCAGTCCCCGAGGTTCCGTCAACCTTATGTTCTACTTGAAACCAAATTGCACGAGTATACACTCATTTGCAAACTCATTTGCAAATTTGGTCTTGCGAGAGAATGTCCTAGAACCTAGCTGAATCTCTCGTTTGTGATGTTTCCAGGCAACTGAATGTGCTACACCAGGCAGCTTCATGTTTCAGTCGCTACGACATTCGAGATATCGCGATACACGTATATTTGTAACGTACTACTCATAAGGTTGCTGAAAATCCATCGACAGCCCACGACCGGTTTCGCCCTTCTTGAGACTCATCAGCTGGGCGCGGTCCCCGAGTTTCCGTCAACAAACTTATGTTCTACTTGGACCAGTTATGTGTACAAAGCAGATGGGAAGGTTAGTCCACCAGTCAACCCAATCAGTTCTCACAAGTAGTCACTCTTTTCGGGCAGAGACTTTGATGAAAAGAAACCGATCGGATAGACACTTTCATCCGTAATCTAATAAGATTGCTCTCGGTAGCCCTGTGTGCTTATCGGACAGGCTGTCCAACTCCCTAGAGGTATGTCGGACAGAATGCATCGGAAACTGAGAAGCTAAGAGTGAGGGAATATTGGCCCAAATTGAAGAGATATTCAAAAAAAAATTGTGTTCGAACAAATTTATGTAAGTGTGTGGTCCGATCCTGAAAAGCTCAGCCACGTGATCGCTTTGGTTCTTACTGGAGCTTATCTGACATGAAGACCAGAGATATAATCCTCTGGTTAGGAATTTTTGGCTCCTACACCGCGAGTTAGCAGACAAGTCTAGGCCCATTGTTTTGTGGTGATGAGGTCACGTGCGATGCCTCACAATATTCCGTTTGCCCATCTTGATAAATGAATTAGGCATTCTCGTCCACACTCGGTGACTAGCTACCAGCCGATGGAAGCACGAAGACTAAGATACCTCAAGGTCGCCCAAGCCTAGAAAGAGTCGAAATGCCTGGGCTCGAACCACGGATCTTCCAGTCAGTAAATTTGCGCTTTAAACACTGAGCTTCCTCGAGCCAACTGTCGTGTGCGTAGATAACCGTTTAGGTAGTGTCACACAGGTTGATGACACTTTGGTTCACCTAGGGAAACGACTACCCTTAGCCGATTCGATACTAAAAACAAATGTACTTTTACTTCTTCCCCCCAGGATCGCATCACACTGCACAAAGAATTCATCATTTCCGGATGCTGTGCCAGCCCCAAAGGTTCCATTCTCTGTGATTTGACCGTGAACAAAACAGGGTTTGTTCCTGGCGAATCCATCACTCCCCAGGTCCACGTAACCAACCGGTCTTCGAGGCCGATTCAGACGGTACATCTGACATTTGCTCAAGTGAGTGTATTTTTCTACTGTGTACCTGTGACTAACGTTTGGCATTTTAAAAGTGTTGGAAGGCTTTATACTCCAATAAGTTGAGATTCTCTAGCCAACTGGAACTACTTTCAAGACACGTTTACCGTTAAACAGAAATTTTGGTGTTTGAAATTCTCTCTGGGTTGCGGACATTCCATCTAACCATTTCGCACTTTTTGGGGTTGCTCAGGAAGGCATACTCCTGGGACTTCAGATCTCTTCTACTCAACTGAGCACCTTTTTACGTTACATTTGAGAAAATATTCACAAGCGAAACAACTCACAGAAAGATTGTTAGAATGCATCACTGTGGGGTTCGAACCCGGGTCGTAGATATGACTTTCCACTATCCCAGCCAATCTGACAGAATGGGTATACAACCTCGAACAGATCTTTCGTGGAGCGTTTCAACTACATAAGCTCTGCTCACGAATAAGTGGGACCGATATAGTCCCGTATTCGTAAGTGATTAGAACTAGCTGAAATCCTATTTCTGGTTTCCTATTGAACTTGTCCGGTTGATCTCGTTCATCACAACTTATTTATTCGTGTGGGGTCCCTTTGAATTCTACGTTTACACTGCCTCGAGAAGCCAGTTAAGAGTCTGCTCACTGTGGATTGATTTGTTACCCAGGAAGCTACGCCAATGCTAAGCTAAGAAGACATAAACCTGGTAGTGTAAAAGTCACGTGGTCAATTTATTCATGTTTATCAGGTTGATAAAAGGAATTTTCTGCTCAACTGGAGCGACAAGTGACGAGTAAAAAGGGCGAGGAACGCTGCGACTGTTGGTAAATACGAAACGCCTATCAGAAGCATCATCTGTCATCGGTGTTCCCTCCACGTCACCGTGCGATTTGTACTCACTTTCATGAGTGATCATCTGAGGTCTGGACTATTCCCTACTCGAATCAAATGCTTGATTTCCCAATAAACCATGTCGTCTGGACTGCCGTTCCGGCAAACTGTTATTCACCGTTTTGGACACCAGCAGTGCGGCTGTTAAGCTCGCGCTGTCGCCTGCCAAACACGTGACACATTCCCCGTCACGAAGACATTTGACCATACCGCGTTGTGACTGTTTGTGCGCCTTCGCGACCAATGGAGCTACACTGAGTGTCCCATACCAAGCTGGTCATTGGTTAGAGGATCTCCAGTTTGGGGAGTGGAACAAGTGTGGCGATATTTTCTGCAAAAATGCTGATGCATCTGAATCGCCCGTCAAACACTGTTGTGTTCTGTGGTCAGAATTGTGAACCAAGGGATTTAGTCGAAGGCCCTAACTGTCCTTTCGTCTAGGTCTTGGCATCCCGTCGGTATCCTGGTCCACGGGTAATCATGAGCCGCATAAGGCAGCGAAGCATCAGTGTTGAACACTTATGCTGTCAATGATGATGATGGTGACGATGATTATTATTATTATGATGATGATGATGATGATGATGATGATGATGATGATGATGATGACATGTTTACCACCGTCTTTGGTCCCCAACCACACTAGAGGAGGCCTCCCGAAACAGTATATTCGCAGGAAACGGGAAAATTAGGTCAACGCACGGTGGAAGAGGGTGAAAAATAGACAGGAATGACAAAATAACAAACTCTGTGGGTTTTTTTATTGATACCTGAGCTACAGACACACAACCTAGTGTACCCGCCCTACTCATATAAACGTGAGTCCGTTGCACTGACCAGCACAGAACTGGATTCCTCAAAACACACCAACTACGCCCTAGGTAAAAGTCCATCCACAATGCATACAACATGAAGGTGGTTGATCGAACCGTGGGCCGTTGGTTAGGAGCAGTGATCCGATCATTGCAGGCGAGCTCTGCACAAGGGCCAAAACGAACGAGGGTTGACGGGTACCTTCGTATGTGCAGCCAACCTTCTATAGCCTTTGGTGATGCATTAAACTCTGACCCCTCAGATACGAACTATGTCAATGAAGCATGGAAGACAACCTTCCACCATAGTTGTACAATCTCGGAGTAACCACTGTGCGCCACTCGTTGATTCATTTCCCTCACCTCTGATCCAATTCTCTAAACAAGCTATCGAAAATATGGTAACATCCGTTGACTACGCTCAAGAGACTGAGTTAAGATAAAACGGTCGTATAGCTACTGCTTCTAGTGTCGTTGGTCAACATCGAACGTTTTTTGTGAAACATATGTATAGGTATGTGTATATTTTCCACACAGATTGTCACATTACACGGAACAAACGACCAGCAACACACAGAAACCTTGCGTCTCTTCGCCTCACGTCTAAAGCCCCGACAACCGCCAAACTTGGATCAAAATCTTCGGAATTCCACCCGCTTTACCGAAGATAACCCTTCCCTATTTTCATCCTCCATTTCTCCATCTTCTCACACCTCCTTGAACAAATCGGACAAGCCCCGGACCAATCAGCTGTCGGCAACGGGTGATCGTAACAATTCTTCGTTGTCCCAAGCGGAACCAACAGCCCTGTTCAAGTCTGTTGTGGCAGTAAATTCACATGGATGTTCTGCCTACTTTGAAGATGTGATTCATGTTCCCCCACTACCGGCAACTGGACTGGTGGGACGGCAGAACCTTATTCAAGTCGAATACGCACTCATCGTATGTTTCCGATTGTCTTTTTTTGGTGTTCGGGTTTTAAAGATGGCCACGAAGAACCTAATAATGGTAAAAGAAAAGACATTTGGGCGAGCGAATTGAGGGGTCATGATTAGACCAAACCTGTGCTGAATACACGTGACTCTGGTTGTTGGTTTGTTCGCTTAGCTGGGTAGTTTGATTGCAAACGTTTCGTACCAACCAAAGTTTTAAAGATGGCCACGAAGAACCTAATAATGGTAAAAGAAAAGACATTTGGGCGAGCGAATTGAGGGGTCATGATTAGACCAAACCTGTGCTGAATACACGTGACTCTGGTTGTTGGTTTGTTCGCTTAGCTGGGTAGTTTGATTGCAAACGTTTCGTCACCAATCGAAGAACTTGGTGGTGCGCAGTAATGAGTTATTTGTGTTTTGAGCAGTCTTGCGGGTGTGTTAATGTACGTGCTGCTTGCCGGGGCTGACATGTGATTGGTTGTTCGATCGGGCGGTCCCATTGGTTGTTCTGTTATCCTGTGTCCTGATTTGCCGATGACCACGTGACCTTTGTGCTTGGCCTCTTCCGCTCTTGTAATCAGGTCGCTGCTAGAGTGACCTCTCTGGGTTCCCAATTGTGACCTTTATCGATCCGACCCAAGGGGTTTTTGTTTTCTGATTTGCTAATGCGATCTTCAGCTGTCTTACAGTATTCCGGTTAAAATATTGGTTCTTTGCACGTGGTGGTGCTTAACATGGATCTAGCCCAGGGAGTTGGTTGATCGAATCCGCCGAGGAGTACCATACTTCCAGAAACTCCCTTCCGTCTATTGTGTATGTCAAGACTTTTGCGTTTCCCAGGTAAAATTTGTGCCCCCTTGGTCTTCGTGTATGGACATCAATGAAAGAGATGTCAGATTGTGTTTCCTTATTCCTTCTCAAAGTAGAATTTGTCACAGTTGTTGCAGCTGATTTGTTGTACGGAATTGTACCTCTTGCTTTTGTCTTGGTTGCCCGTCGTTCTTGAGTTCACTATCTGAAAAGCGCCAATAGGATTCCGTGAGTTCAGATAGATTCCTGACGTAAAATGGAGCTCTCCATGTGGTCACACGTTACAGAGGCCTCCTTCCTCAGGCTTCGATATGGTTCTGAGCATCCAAGAACATCTATTAGATTCATATCCACGTCACACTCTCATGAAAAATTCTCCTGTCCTGTCCATACCAAAGGAAGGAATCACTAGACTCGAGTCTTGCACATCGGCAGTACACATCCTTGGCAATGCCGCACATCTGACGTGCGAGGTGAGGTTGTTAAAGATGTCCCATCAGTGCAGGCTGGATGCATTCGAATAGTCAAGTCTGAACAGGTGAGACCGTTAACCCTCGATCACTGTAATCGATTTGCCCCGAGCCTCGAACGACGACTTACAAATTCCTAAAAATTCTGGCAAGTACCACAAGTTCTGCAAATCCCGCAACAACCAACCAAAAATTGTTCAGCTGGTTTCAAGCGATCCTGGCGCCATCTGATCGATCGGTCAACCACAATCAGGACACTTACTGGGTCGTCTTCCGTGGTGTTGAGCAACACGATCAAATCGTTCAAGGTTCATCCGTTCAGATGTGAGAATTCGGATTCGTCCTTCATGCTCTGGTGGATTGGTGCCTCGAAAGCCAGATGTTCGGAGCTCAGACGCCGGCATGGCCAAGGAGATGCATTGCTGATGGACTCTGTTACAAGTCCCTTCGGTGTGATATCATCAGAAGATTTTCGTCCCTGATCAGACAGGGGTGCGTACGCGCAACCACCTACAACCAGTCTATGGAATTTCTCTCTTCCAGAATATCATCATCATGATTGTCAGCTGTAAGAACCGCGTACTCTTCGTACTGCGGTTGTAGCTGCCGCAGTTTCGTTCACCGATGATTTGGGGGGGGGGGGG
>NW_008751903.1:347566-374455 GCF_000715545.1 Opisthorchis viverrini
GCTCCGAAGACATCGATGGTCAAACACTGAAAGTCTTTTGACGTCCTCGGCGCGCAGCGGCCAGGTTTCTGATCCATATAGTAATATGGAGCGCACCGCAGCATTATAAACTCGACCCTTGACAGAAAGGCTGATGTCACGCCTACGTCACAGGTGACGTAGGTTCGCAAAAGCCGCTCTGGCCTTCCCAATCCGGATGGAAATATCATCTTTTGCGAGACCACTGGGACTGATACAGCTGCCCAGGTAAACAAATTTGTCTACTACCTCAATCGGTTCATCCATAAACAAGAGGCTAGGGTTCGAGTCCATCCAGTCTTGCAGTAGCACTGTACACTTTGCAGGTGTGAAGCGCATGCCAAACCGTGAGACAGAATTATTTAGATTATTTAACAATACGACGGGGTCAGATCCAAGAATAGCTATGTCGTCCGCATACTCAATATCTGTGCGCGGACGCCCCGGGAGCACTTTGACTCCATAGGCATTAGAGTCTCGTAGTGAGTCTTCCATGATCGCATCATTAACGATTTTCCGGTGGTCTCTTCAAGAACTTTTGCCGGTTCGCGCACTTACCAAGGTGATAATCGTGGCAAAGCCTGAGTCCAACTGATACTGGACTTTGAGGACTTCTCACCAACGCCTGGGTGCAAGTCCGAGTTACATGATCAACGTATCTTACAACGTGAGCTCACATGGTTGAATCGGCCGATAGGTACCAACATGAATTTCGGAGTTCATGGAACCTCATTGTTAGAAATTGCCTGATTTTTTCGCGCAAATTTTTACTGACCAACAACTTCACTGCTACCGATCGCCTGAATGAGTAGTCTTCCTAAGCCCAAATGCTTCTCAGAAACTCGTTAATCGTCGAGCAGTACGATCCTGTCTGCTGACTGCAGTGACTAAATGGATCTCTATAGCAGCTTGTGTCTACATTCGTCAGGCTATCCTCTCTTCTCGCTTCTCTCTTTCGTGATCGATATCCTGGTTAAATAGCCCTCTCGAGGTTATAATGCTTCAGGACTGAACTACTCCTGTAGGTTTTTTGTAATGCACTACTCATAAGGTTGCTGAAAACTCTTCCACAGCCCACGACCGGTTTAGCCTTCCTCGGGGCTCATCAGTTAGGCGCAGTCCCTGAGATCCCGTCAATCTTATGTTCTACTTGAACCCAAATTGCACTGACTGCGGCAAATACACTCACTTGCTAATCAATTTGGTTTTCACGAGGGACTCAACTGAATCTCTCGTCTACGATATTCTACAACTGAAGGTGCTGCACACAGGCCGACTCATGTTTCACTTGGTACAATATTCGAGATATCGCAGTATATTTTCATGAAGGCGGTAGCCGCGAAAACAAAACTGGATGGGAAATTGTAGTGTACATGTTGTCGGCTAAGGTTGGGAAAGGATTTGTCACGTGGTTTCAGTGTTTGTGACGCGTGATCTAGTTAGTGGGTGACCTTCTAACGGGGAAGACAAGGAAGACCATCGTCCTTGATATGACGACGTTGACTGGTCCCTCCAGGACAGAATTTAGAGCACAGTATGATCTAATTAACATATTGTTAGAAAGGGAAATACGTAGAAAAAGTTTTATATGTTTGGTTTTTATTGCCTCCGAAGTACTGCATGTGTCTGCTGTGGACAGCTAGTTAAAAGAATGATTTTGAAGCCAGCAGGATTGGGGCTCCTGCTAGAAACAAAATTCCTGTGAGGACATGAACTTTTTCCTTCATTGTTTGAAAATTTCTTCCGACACTGTTAAAGTGTACGAATAAAAGTGTCTTTACGGAGTGTCTTGAAGTAAAACTGGAAATTGACTGAGATGAGTAGTTTGGGGGGTAATATGACAAATTTCGGAAGCTTCAGTTGAGGTTTCGTCTTGCAAGCGAAGCCAATCTACGCTGAGGAGCAGAGAACCCCTGCAAAGCTGGGGCTCAGCATCGGAGTGTGTCGTACAAAACTTAAGAGAATTTGTGACCCACGACCTCCAGGCTAGTACTTTGAACAATTGACCGTTCGATCATGAACAGCTGATTAGCACCGTAGTTAACTAGCACTTGGACAAGACATTTCGCCACTCACCCTTCAACAACAAGGACCAAATCGCATGATCATGTGTTGACTGGCTCCTTAAGTGAAGAATTTTAAAATGGAAGGTTCACTCGTCTCCACTTAGAGCCACTTATTATTTGTCGGCTGTGTAAAGAGATTTGGGAATTTCTGGTAGACATTTCTTGCCTAAGTAAGGGCTAACCAAACTGGTGCTCAACCGCTCGTGACCGAACGGTAGTGTTCAAACTGCAAGCAGGGGTCGCCATTTCAAGACTCGTGGGACACACACTGGTGAAAGTTCACAACAAAGATGAAGCGGCTGTTTAGTAGTTCTCCGCATTTCGGCATTAGCTGGATTCACTGAAATTGCCGATTCCCCTCACGCCACCAATAACTATCATTTCGCTCGGCGTTTCCAGCTATCAGGAAGGTCAGATTACTGAAGGTAAACCCAGAATGCCCGGAACCTACTGAGACCCTAAAACTCCACAAAAATCTCCATAGGAAAGCCGACAAAAATCCAGGCCAGTCAATCAATTAATCAATTCAGCAGAGGCCGATGAGTGTTCATGCACGCCACAGAAGCGCGGCCGAATGTGATCAGCATTCAGCCATTTCACAGAAACACGATTGATGTTGATGAGTGTTCACCAAACGCCGATCAGGCAGCCTGGACCAATGTCAGAAAGCCCCCTTTAAATAGCGTGGGGCTGTTGTAACTTTTGCTCTCGCACTCGCACGCACTCACGCTCTCGCACTCGCTTGTTCGGAATAAAGCTGTTGTGTTCCCTTCTGTGAGTCTTTTTCTCCGGCACTAGGTACTGGAGCGAGTCAGCAGCAGGTACCACAGATTGGCAAATCTGCAGATATAACACTAGCAAACACTACACGTTTTTAACGAAAGGTTATTTCACATCACTCTCTAAAACTTGAAAAATCATATGGTGATTCTCCCCATACAATCGATTTTCTATTCCTAGAGTGTATTCGTTCTACGCTATCGTTCCTTCAATGTTTTCTAGCGCTTATTCCATTCACCTCCTCCCATCCTCAGCTTCGACTCCGTCTACAGGGTGATTCACAAGGAAGGCAGGATCAGAAAATGCAGATCCCCATCACAGTTGGCTCCGATCCAACCCGTGAGACATCGTTTACTGGATGCAGCGAAGGTGAGTGGTAGCCTTGTTACTAATAATCATTCACAAAACTAGAGTGCAGCCTCTTCTCTAGCCAGTCCGAACCAGGGTTCCACCTGATTATCGGACAGAAGCAAAAATGTGAATTTAGGTGTGGTGCGAATTTTCGGCAATGAACCTCCCATTTAGACTATCCCTCCCTCTGAAGCGGTCTAGTTAGCCCAGTTGGACCTCATCAGTACCACGTACATGTCCTTGACTGCACAGGTGTTAGAACCCCGGAGGTCCCGGCAAGACAACCAGGAAATATGCTGGTTATGTCAAGAAAATGAAGCTCTTATCAGGACCTGGTTCAGGTATTGTTTTAAATGTACCAAACAGCTCCCTCATGAGCATTTTCTCAAGAACCTCAATGGACCCTTTGACAAAGCAAAATAGCCTCGCCAGGAAAGGACAGGGAATCCCAAATTTACAGTCGTGTGGAGATCAACTTCACAAGCCCCGCCACTACTCACCAGTAATATGGAGTTTATTACATGACAAAAGTCAAACACGGTCGGATCACTGGATGGCTGTTTGAGACTTAGCACAAATGTGCATCTCACGAATCTAGGGGATGTATCGAATCCGCAACCGGGGGGTCTGGACGTTCGACTATGCGGTGACGAAAAGCCAGTGTGCTTAATCCATGTTCAAACAACGTTTTCAAGAAAGAACCACACCGTCCTTGATGTTCACCACGATCACATAAACTGGATTGGCAACTTTATCCACTTAAAGTCCAAGAACGTCCCGAAGTTTCCATTCAGGTTGCACGTATCCGCGAGGGGGGGGGGATCAATTCAGAACTGAGCTCACGCTCACTGCAATCTCTTCAGTAGATCACTGATACTATACTTATACTATACGTTTCCATCCAATCATAGAGACCCACCAGTAGATCAGTGTCCCTAACCAGCCTTATTGCAGTTTGCAATGCTTTTGACAAGGGCCTTTTAGATTTCGACAATCTCGTTTTCTCGCTGTAATTTTTAACCATTCTGGTGATTGAAAGCGAGATGGTAAGAGCGTGCAGGTTTACACAGAAGCGGCTGCCAGTTCACATGCGGTTTTTCTTCCTGTCTACTGCACTTCGTTCTTGTTTGCAGCGTCACTGTTCCTCTATTTTTTTTAGCTTATTCATACTTGTCATCCATCGAGTTTGGGGCCCTAGCTTAGTTTAGCTTACTGCTTGACGTTCACAACACGGTGCCGAGAAACAGCGTTTGGTAGCAGAGAGAACTACGACAGCTGTTCCTATTATGTCAACGTCACTGTTGACCGGGTAGTGAAAAATCCCACAGGAAAACAAAAAGTTCTCGAATTTAGAAATGGTCAGAAGCACACGCGCGCGGAGATTTCGCTGGCCAGTACGGTACGCATCTGCCACGACAAAGTTACGGAACCATTCGGTTTCTCAAATAGAAAGAGAAACTTTACCGAATTCCTTTGAATTCTGTCGGAGACAACTTTAAACACGTTCCGGAATGTTTCCTTTCACAGACTTGTTGTGACCGGGTTAAAAACGATTATTGTTTTGCGCTGCGCCGAGCCAAGTTCTTTCAGTCAAACGAATAAGGAACTGAATAATCAAGCGACTGAAGCCTATTTCAGAAGGTGCATCTACTTGGCGACTGCCAACAGTGCCTTGCCCGTTTGCTCAAAAGGATTACTTTGCGAAACGGATGCTTCGGGCTTGCGTAAACTCCCGGTCTCAGACAGGAAAACGAATAATACTATTCAAGACGAATTTGTTTCTAAGATCCTTAGAATGTGTACGTCGCTTGGATCTCAGTGGAGGAGCGCAACCGCCTGAACTCATGGAGGTCTCAAGCGTTCCGACGTCCACTATCTCCAGTTCTGGTCAGTGAGTTTGTCGGACATTCCGGATTGTTCAGAGTAAAGTGGTTGTCTGTGGACATTGTTGTACAGAACATCGGTTAGCTCCAGTTAGGTGTACATATTCGGCTTGAGTGATGCGGGCCAACAGACCATCACCACTTTGCGTCTAAACTGTCCAGCTATGCACACATCATTTGAGCCAAAAGTGTGACATGCGTCTAGCATTGGAAATGCTTTCCGCCAGTTCTACTCCCTCGAGCCACAGGGCGTTCAGCTGATTGCAAAAAAAAGGGGAAAAAATCAAATGTCCACGTCCGATAGTTTCGGTGCAGCGCGTTCAGTTATCATCGATTCCCAAGGAACAAACTGTGTGTTCTCAGTTGAGTCAGTCCATGCTGGAAAGCTGAGATGCACTAAACATCCTTTTTATGCTTATTGCAAATTATCAGTAGTGTGAATTGCGTGAAACTCCCGAGAGTTTCGGACCCACAACCTCCCGGCTAGCTGACTGAACTGCTGATGTGTTCAACATTTTAACTGAGAATTCTCGAACTTTCTCATACTGCTGAATGTCTGTCAGTAGCACGGGGGAAGAACTTCCATCTGAGGAGTCGCCTTTCGAGAAGCCAGTCAACACTTGTGGCCGGTTGACGTGATTTCCAGCAGCTGAATGATACCTGGCGCTTTATCCTGTCTAAGTGTGCGAGTTAATCACACTGCTGATCAACCGCTCGCGGCCGAATGCTTAAGTGTCCAACTAGCAGCAAAGAGGTCGATGGTTCGGAACTTCCTGAATTTCTCGGGATCCGTGCTGCTTATGATTCCCATTAAATAATAATATAATAATTGTTCAGATGTGGCACCCTTTCAATGCCTAGCTGCTATGTCACCCGAAGGTTGTACGAGGCCTGGGGTACCGCCAGTTTGCCCAAGCCTAGACAGGGGAGTCGAGAAGAGGAGATCAGGTTCGAACCACAGACCTCCTGATCAGTAAATCCATGCCCAATAAAGACGAAACTGGGTCCTCGTTCGATCACAATCACCAATCACATCGCTCAAGTGCGAAAACCTCTGCCTCTTCAGACGTGAAAATTCAGATGCATCCAACGTGCGTTGGTGGAGTAGTGGTTACACGCTCGTCTCGCCCGTCAGATGTCCGGAGTTCAAATCCCGGCACGGCCATTGGACATGCACTACTGATGAGCTCTAATAAGAGCGAAACACGAGTCCAGTGCTTTCCTTTGGCGTGAACTCACCGGAATAATTACGCTAGAATAGGGGCACGGCTATTCAAACGAGAGTGGTGTGAAAATTAACAAATTACCTATCCCACAAAATTGCAAAGATGAGACAGCTTCACAGCTCTTCCTGGATCTTCAGTAGAGATTGGCTTCACTTACTGGAATGAATCTCCATCGAAAATCATTGAACCTTGTCAATGTACCACGTGATGACTGCGCGGAAATTCCCAACTTAGCGAGTAGACTATGGGCTCTTCATCTGACCTGTCTGAACAGAGAATCGGGTTGGATGACTGCGATAAGTTTGAGGAAACCACTCGTTCTAGAGTAGTGGGGGACACAAACGCCATACTTGAATGTTAGTTTGGTGAATCTGTCTCTGATTTCATGCATCGAGGAAAGTCTGAAAGATTTCAAGTGTCTTTTTTTCCTAAATTTTCTCCATTTTTCCTCCTTGTAGTGGTTCCATGCTATGCATCGTTTAACTATGCTTCAGGAGAGGTCATCGAATACGATCCGTCCACGAGTTCAGCCGGTAAAGCCGGTCACCTACGTCCAGTCTATCGGTATTTCAAGCCGCGTTCCACAAAACGCAATGATCTCAGGTCTAGTACCGAGACAATCGGACAATTGTCACGTACACCCTCGAAATCGAACGACCCCAGGTACTTCAAAAGTCAGTCACCCTCTACTGGTCAAAGAGGTCTACAGATCAGAAAGGAGACCAACACATCAGAATCTCCCCCGTTTGTTTCTGAATCTCCAATGCGGTTTTCGGTTGTGGAAAACCCTCATGCTAACGATGGTTTCGTGACTGAGGCGTTCGACAGAGTCAGGAGTAATAGTCAACAGTCGCCCTCGTATGAATACTACTCAGACGATGTATCTCCTGAGACAAATGACGCCTATGACTCTCCCCCGACACCACTGCTCTCAGGACACCTGTTTTTTGATGATGGCAATGAAGAACACACGGATCTCCATTGTGCCACTGTTGCCGGTACAACATCCCCGTATTCTCGGCTACGCCCGCACAACGAACGAAATCAGATACAGATTCCGGTGCCCCAGAACGTGTGCAGTTCCTCCAGAATCCGATCATCCAGTTTAGGCCGACAGTTTTCATTCAACTACGATTCGGATAACACGGCCTCGGAGAGCGAGATAAGACGCGGCCGTGTTGCGGACACTACGGGATTGCGTCCGTCCGCCCACACTGCACACTACAACGGCACGTATTCCCCGAATCAATCCACACACAGTGATTCGGAAACCCTGTCAGATCAGCAAATTTTTATCAGTGCCAATTCAAAAGCCGTTGTAAACACAAATGGACGAGAGCGCTTTCCTCCCGTTCTCCTATCAAGCCACACGGAGAGAAATTTGTCCGTCGAACATCTAAATCAACAATCATCTGGCAGGAGAATTCCAAAAAAAGTTGGTAACTTTGACCAACTTTTGCAACAGATTCCAACACTCGATTCCGACATGCAACAACATGTGCTAACCCACTCAGAGCTGATTAGGAATAACTCAAACAGCCCTGCAGTACCTCAAAGACAAGCGAACACTCGTCTTCATGATGCCTATTGGAACCGTCCACGTGTGGCACCGGTGCGTGGTCGTAACACCCAAGGAATTTGGACACCTGGTCATGTTCCCAGCCAACCGCCGGCTTCCGCCACGGTTCCGGTCATTCAATCTCAGGCTTACGATACGGACCCCAGCCCCACAAGGCAATTACCACCAGAATCGTTCCACAAAAAGAAGACCCTATCTGAAAATACACTGCGTCTTAGTCTAACTCACACGGAATTCACTTCCCCCCATCGTTCGCTGGACAAGGAAACATTCATATTAGAAAATGTGTAAAGAGAACAAAAACAAAAACACGTTGTCATTCATAGATAGTGTGTCTGACGTCCAGTGGACAGACAGACCAGCGTTTAGAAAAGACCATTGTCTGAGCAAGATTCCAAATTCTCCCCATTTCCCATTGCATTTTTCTTTTCTAGATGTTTGCACTGATCTTTTTTTTCTATTGTGGAATCTAACCTATATAGATACTGTGAATATCGAACACTGATTCCCCACCCGCATTTGTTGTAAAATTTTCTCCTCTCGCTATTACGAATGCCTTTGTTTTCCGGGGGGGGGGGGCGTATTTCCACCGTCTCCTGAGGATGTGGGCAGACGGTGTTGCAGACTCAGTCCGTATACACGCACACACGTTTGGAATCACAACGAGTATATAAATAGGCGAATCCCAGTTTGGTTCTGACTACCTACCTGAATGAATTGAGATGATTTTGTCTGCTCAACCTCACACACACACACACACACAAAGAGAAGCGTCACATGCCTTAAGCAGTCAATCAAACAGCCTGTCAGTCCACCGGTTGGCGGGAAGCAGTGCCTACCGCCAATCAATCAATCTGTTCTATGCATGTGCCACGGTATGTTTGTTGATTTGATTTTGCTCGCCACGTTCCAATCACTCCTTTCTCCCTCCCCCCGGGGCTAGCTACTTGAGAGTGTGTCCCACTTTGTTGACCCTCTGGTTCAGCTCAAGTGCCAGGAAGACGGAAAATTCGATGCAAGGCAGAGTCGGTCTGTGATGGAGAGAGGCGGGCGGAGAAACTCGTGACATGCCTTAAGCAGTCAATCAAACAGCCTGTCAGTCCACCGGTTGGCGGGAAGCAGTGCCTACCGCCAATCAATCAATCTGTTCTATGCATGTGCCACGGTATGTTTGTTGATTTGATTTTGCTCGCCACGTTCCAATCACTCCTTTCTCCCTCCCCCCGGGGCTAGCTACTTGAGAGTGTGTCCCACTTTGTTGACCCTCTGGTTCAGCTCAAGTGCCAGGAAGACGGAAAATTCGATGCAAGGCAGAGTCGGTCTGTGATGGAGAGAGGCGGGATGAGACATCTTCTCGTGTTTGCCTGTTCACTTGTCTGTCTAACCGTGTGACTACTTATCTGCTCGACTACTACTCATTCAGAACCACAATAGTTCAAGTATTCTGCATACACCAGCCGCAAAACGAATCGATATGGTGAGAGTGTTCTTCATGGTCAGCATGTTGCACAAAAAAGATCGTCGAAGTTTGTTTGCCGAGTTTGGGACGTGTGGAAATAAATACCAATTGTCGTTCAGCCGTAAAAGCCGTGCCTGGATGCCACGTTACCCGGAACACAAGTGTGGGCACTGAGATGCTAGACTGGAACAGTCGAGCCACAGCCCCCTGACTACTGAGCCAACTTGAGCTCGCAGACGGTGCAGGGCTAGTTCGCTTTCCAAACAGTATGCTGGGCAAGGTGAATTTAGGATGACCTTGAAATTTTTTGGGAAATTAAGACAACTGCCCGTGCGTGTCTGAAGGCCTATCGCATTTTTCTAAAAGACACCCCCAGACTATCATCCAGCTGTGCCCTTGTCATCCAGGCTGGTGGGGAAAGACGTAAAGCGCCGGCAGTTACCGTTTTCTTCTCAGTATAATTAGACCGCTGGAGATGGAACGACTCATATGACAGTTTCTGTCACATGATCTGCTGACTACAATTGCCCCATGACTGAGAAAGCGCATTGGATGGTTAGAAGTTAGTCCTAGCAACGGCTAATTTGATGCTAAGTTGTTCTGCTGCCAAAGGTTGATTTTTGCTGAGGTTCAGGAATAATAAAGTATTTCAAATATGCGTAAAGTGAGTCCAAATTGGGACCTTCCAGGGACTCTATCAACTGCAGCTGATGGCTTCATAGACATGTTGAAGTTGTCGGTTCCTTTCACCTGGCCATCACTGTTTCGGTAGCCTAGTCAGTCGTTTCACAAACAGTTTTTTTTCGACAGAAGCCTTCGATTGGACTCAAATGAAATGAGAGTTGACACGAGAGTTTTGTGCTGTTGGTCTTCTTGTGATGGACACTGAACAGAGTCCCTCCATCGTATTCATTGAGCCCAGCCGCTTCAACTATCTTGGAGTTAGTCTCTTCTGTACCTTCACATAACCAAAAAAGCTCTCTTCTGGAAAAAAGCTTTGGCGTTTTCGTCAGCCACACAAGGTTGTTTGTCCTTGCATGTTCCGTGTTTGTCTACAACTTGCCTCCTGGTCTACTTATGAAGGACTTATTCACGAGAGCTGGGACCCATTTCATGGACAGGTCTTATCGATATCTCCACGTTTGTATGTCGCAGCTGGCTCCCAGCTGCATTTTACGCGTACGTACTGATGTGTTTTCCCACTTGGACCTCGGGTCAGCAAAGTCTTGACCTGCAAATAAAGGAAGACATATGCAGCGTCTCGTCCAGCTGTTCACGTGTGCGACGAGCGGTCACAGTTTAGAAACCCTGACCACACCATCAGAAAGACTTTTAAGCCCGAAATTGCTGTGCGGAGAACCTGCGAATTGGATCCGTTTAACTCTGCACCCAAGCTACCTCATTGGTCACGTGAAAAGCCCTGCTCCTCAGAACACGGCTATGTTTGGCTGCGTCCGAAGATCTGTTAAGTGAATCAGGCCAGTATTGGTGGCTTGTATGGAGAGAGGATCAAATGTGGGAGTTTCAAGCATCAAGGTCATCTCTCTCTTATTATCGATCACGAGTGATGTTCACCGTTACCGCAGCTTAATTCAGTCAAGTCACGAACGCTACGTGGTTCATCATTCCAATAGCTTGAATAGTGAAAGTGAATTCTTCATCTAGATGTAAGTCGGTTAATTCTTCACCTAGATGTAAGTCGGTTTCCGCGCATTACTATTAGAGTAGATCGCCTCTAAAATACAGCTTCAATTTTCATAAAGGAAACTACTCACAAGGTTGCTGAAAACTCATCGACAGCCCACGACCGGTTTCCCCCTTCTTGGGGCTCATCAGGTAGACGCAGTTCGTTTGATTTCCCTACTTGAACCCAAATTGCACTGTTTTCGAGAAATACACTCAATTGCAAATCAATTTGGTTTTCACGAGAGACTCAACTGAATACAGCTTCAATTGTTTTCGCATTCGTTTGTCTTTTTCCATTCGCGCAGTATGTTGCGTGCTTCCTAGTTCAAGATCTCTCCAGACTTCCTACCGTACCAAAACTTTTTTCATAAAGGGAACTACTCACAAGATTGCTCAGTCTTTCGTGAAAACCAAACTGATTTGCAAATGAATGTATTTCTCGAAAACAATCCAATTTGGTTTCAAGTAGAACATAAAGAAACTCGGGGACTGCGCCTAACTGAAGAGCCCCAAGAAGGGCGAAACCGGTCGTGGGCTGTCGAAGAGTTTTCAGCAACCTTGTGAGTAGTTTCCTTTATGAAAATGTACTGCGATATCTCGAATGTCGTACCAACTGAAACACGAAACGGCCTTTGTGCAGCATATTCAGTTTGAGAACACTGTTAAGGAGAGATTTACTTGAGTCTCCCGTGAAGGCAAATTGATTTGCAAATTAGTGTATTTGTTCCATCGAAGTTCTTTTTTACCTGACAAAATATACTACTCACAGTTTGATGAAAACTCTTCGATAGCCCATGTCCGGTTTCGTCTTTCTATAGCTCATCTGATAAATGAACTCAAATCGAACAAAAATCTCACAACCAAATTGTGTCTTAATGGAATTTTTCGGCAGTTTTGATTTTGTTTTTGACAGTGTCCTTTACAGACATCTTGATGACACTTCAGGGTGTGCTTGAGAAACTGTTTTTGTGAAAACATTAGTGAAATCTCCGTTCACGGACGTTCTGTTGACGATATCTCAATTTTTACCTGTCCATCACATTTCCTACGATTATTCGGTGAGTTTACCTCCCTGCCCCTAACCTTACTCTGTCTTACAAAGAAGCATCTGTCGTGTCCCCAGGCGCCCTGATGACACATCGAAGCGTTCGGGCCACAGAAAACCAAGGTGGACCGGTCAGCACCTGCAATTTTTGGGTTTTTGTCAATGGCATCCAAAACTGGGTTTACTAAACCTTCTCGTACAGCGCCAAAAATTTTTTTCAAGGGATTCACAAAAACAAGGAAAAGAATTACCTGATGAAACACTAGTTTTTGACGGGTCAGTCAACGCGCACCAAAAACATGTTCCTTCGAATGGGTTACAGCATTAACTGTAAACTCAACGCTTTGTTCAACAAATTATAGCTTGGCGTTCGTGGGTTGCTCACCTCTGTTTGACCGTATCGACTTGGGACTGACTGACTTAGGACACCATGAGCTCAGTCTGCCGTGAATTTCGTCATCACTCTCAGCCGCGGTGATACCTGCAAAGATGGGACAGGACGTCGCCTGGTTCAACGAGCTCCCGATCACATCCCACCATAGATGAGCACATAAACGGTACAGCAGAGTCACGCCACCAAACCTGAGACAATTAACCACTTGTCGAACACTTATGGTTGACATCAAAGCAACGTTCGTCACATTCCGTTTCAGGGTTGAAACGACACTCTCTAAACCCTTGGTTATTGAGAGGCAACAACTCCTATTACATGCATGGCAGATTTCAACTCAATCCATTCGGTTACCTTGACATCGTTCATTAGATTTTCTACCTTTGTGATCCGTACCGAACAAGTTCCATCCACTTAAATCGCTATACGGCAGAGGTGATTAGAAAACGGGTATTTGGTTGTTCTGCAGGCACCTCAATCCGAGAAAACATCCAGCATCATCGACTGCGACCGCTCGGTCCGTCTACCGAGACGAGTGTTGTTCTCCGTGCCTCCCTCAGGATGGCGAAAACCGCAAGGTGGACAGCGCATGACTTGACAGAAAGGCGTGAAAGAGATCACGAAGAGTTTGGGTGTTATTGGTGTTGTACGCCTTCCGGGATGGGGTCCCCGTGACCCCGTCTGTGCTTGGCTGGAGACGTTGCAAGAAATGGCGGCTAATCAATGTCAGTGGCGTTCGTGCTGTCAGTTTCTTTCCAGATTGTCTAACTGAGCGGTTGGAGGTGTAGGCACCTCAGAATGCTTGACATAGGCCAGCACTAGGTATCCCCCCTCACCCAATTTTTTCTCTTCTTTCCTAGTTATTTATCCATATATAGTTATATATCTATATATAACTAGCCGAACCTTATGGCTGTACGGCAGTGTTGATGATGATGAAGATGATGATGATGATGATGATTGTGAATCTTAAGGGATGTGTATGAGGCTAAAGTATGGGCTGTTTTGTTGTATGGCTGTGAGAATTGACCTGTTCTAGCAGCGGAACTGAGTGATTTTCAGGCCTTCGGCAACCGACTTCTCGAAACCATGATTCGTATGGGTTGGTATCGACGAATCCGTGACAGGGTAGTTAGAAAGCTAGTGTTGGGCTTTGCAACGGGGAACTCCACTGAAGAATGTGTCCACCACCAGAAGCTGAGCTGGTTAGGCCATACAATACGTATACCGAACCACTATTTGCCGATTAATAGTGATGCAAGAAGAGAGGTGACCAACCGTTGAGCTGGTATAGGGGTACGAAAGAGAATACGAAAAGTGTTGGTGCCGTCGGTTCTAATTGCTTTCCAGGATGGAAGCCACGTGATCCTTACTGCTTCTGATCGAAGACTCAGCAAAATATGATTGGTAATCGATGGTACTTGCATTCTTTTTGTCATCTATCTAAACTGTTGACTGACTGTCTGGAGGTGTAGGTTCCTCGGAATGATTGTGGTGAGCTAGCTTGTGGCGCCCTTGAAGTTTTGGTTAAGACGGCTTCTATATCCCCAGGTGAAATGGGTGTGTTAGACAAGTGACTGATGAGTTTCAAGAACATTAAAATCGGTGGTTGCTTGTCGAATGCTTCTCAGCAACCTTAGAAGTAGTGTGAACCACAAGCAATTATTCTGCCTTTGTTCTCTTGGATAGAATTGATATATGTTTGAAGATTGTAGAATGGATGAAGGGTGGGGGGAAAGAATGTCCTAACGGTTACTTTTGCTAAACTTCCAGATAGTGCGCCAGGCACTCGATCACATTTGCAATCATGTTCCTAGCCTTGTTAATTGTTGAGCCAGATCGCAAAATCTGGAGGGCTGTTAGGGGGAGTACTTCAGTGTCACGAACTTTCATAATTTTTACTCAGACTTTGAAATTACACCGGAAATGAGAGACTTTCGGGTTGGGAACGAACTGGAATAGCCCGGTAAAGAGCAAAGTCCTCAGTAAATGAACAAGGTTCCAAGAGTTGAGCAACAAAATTTGCTACACCTCCAATTTGGCTAGAGAGTAACATCCGAAGGTCAAATAAAGTGGTGAAGGAGTGAACTAGTACATTTGGCTCGTCATAAGTGAAGGGATGGTGGTCATTATGCCTCCAAATGGAACAGTGAACTCTAAAACAGCAAAGCATCCATTTTCACCGGAATTCATCAGGTGAGTGTAGACGAATCAGACAAGTGATCAACAGTTTGATTGACACTCTCAGGTTGTTCTTCGACCACCTTGCACTGTTAGAAGTCTAGTTTCTGAGCGAATTTTTCTTCTAACTGGATGTCCAACGGCGCTTTCGTCTTATGGGTGAAGCCAGTCTTTCCTGAGGAGTCAGAAAGTACTGCACAGCTGTTTCATCCTTATTGGGAATAAGCAACAGTACGCATTCCAGGAGGTCTCACCCCACAGCATTCTGGCTAGCAGTTTGACCAGTTAGCCATTCAACCCCGAGTGGTTGATCAGTAATGTGAGTAAATCGCACTTAGGCAGGCCTCAGTTATCCTTCAGTCATGGGATCCATATCACGTAATCGCACGTGTTGACTGGCTCCTTGATGAATGACCCCCCAAACGGTAGTTTTTCTCACGAGATGAATTTTAGTCTTCCGGTGAACTACTCATAGACTGTTAGTAGTGTAAAGAGATTCGGGAATTTTAGGTGAAGCCCATTTGTGATAGTCAGCTGTTCCATCCTTATTGGTTCATTAACCTCAAGGATATTTTGAACCCCGGATTTCCAGAAAATAGCCACAAGCGGCTGAGCGACAGCTGGATGCTGCCTAGTCCTGACACTTGCCAGAAAAGTTGTGCCTTACCCTCCATGGACCTAGCCCCGCTGCTCGGAATCAAACCGGTTCTTTGAAGGAAAGTGAAGACAACCAACGGAAGTTCAGCTGGATCACAGGGATCACTAAGACGACAGGGTGCCTAATTAGACTCACATCCGTATTCACATCAACAGTGGGAATAAAGGTGGATGGGGGAGGGACTTGGTGCTAGCTTAACACAATCATTCCGAGGTGCCTACACCTCCAGACATTCATTCAGGCAATCTGGACAGAAACTGACAACAAGAACGCCACTGACATCGGTTGGCAGCCATATCTTGTAGTGTCTCCAACCAGGCACAGTGAGGATCACGCGGTCCCCATCCTGGAAGGCGACTAGCACCGACAGCACCCAAGCATTTCGTGATCTCCTTCATACTCCTCTGTCAAGTCCAGGGTTGGCCACCTCTCTGTTTACGCCACTCTGAGTTGGGCATGGAAAACAGCACTCTCTTCGACAAACGATGGTTCGGCATACGCAACGCATGTCCCAGCCAACGCAGCTTCTGATGCTGGGCACACGCGCTGGAACGCGCTTTCTAACTGCCTCGTTACGGATTTGCCGACACCAACCCACACGAGCTATAGATCTCAGACCACGGTTGTCGAAGGCCTGAAGACGTCTCAGTTCCTCTGCTCGAATAGGCCAAGTCTCAAAGCCATACAACAAAACAGCCCGTACTGTAGCTTGATACACACGTCCCTTCAGATTCAGGGATAAACCATTCGCACACACACCAAGATGCATTTCCGAAAGCGAGGTTATGTAGAAAATAAGAGTCTACAGAATTATAGCGCGCATGGAAGAATTCTGTTGCACATTTCAAACAAAAAAGCCAATTTTTCGTTATGCACCGACACCAGTCGCACAGTCACGCTCCGGCTGAGCTTCTATAGGCTATAGGCCGGTAACCTATTCCAAGCATTCACTATCCTGTTACTGGAGAACGTCCTACACAGTTCCACTCTCGCTTTCCGTTTATCCAGGATGAACCAATCTCACTGAGCACCTTATTCTTCCGGAGTGGCGATTGGTCTATGTCAACAACCTGTTGGAATGGACAGTGGGCGAGTCGTAAATACGCTCTCGACAAACTCTTTTCTGCAAAGCGCACATTTTAGTTCCTTAGTCCTCTCCTAATACCTAATACTTAGTCCTATCCTACCACCTAGCACTCTTCAGGTCGTCCACGGAGGTCAGAATGATGGTTTCTTAGATCGATCAACAACCTGTTGGACTAAGGAATATTCAATCCTAAGATCGATGGCTTGGGTACAATTGCTGATGCTCTCGCGGTCTGGAATTCTAGTTTTCAAGGATGTTATTTGAGTGATGGTGAAAAGCCCGTCTCATGGCTCGCTGCGTGAGTCTAAGATGTATATATCCAGGGCGAACGCACTTAAACCTCCTAATTCCACCTAGTACATATTACTGTGGATGAAACGCTTGAAAGACTGAGGTGATGACACCTGACCCGGAGAGCTGGTGTGGAAGCATCAAGGCGAACAAATGGAAAGACGGAGTCAGTGAGATTGACTAATGCCCTTGAAACAGTGAGACTGGTGCTCATGAAAGGAAGAAGGCCTTCGCTGCGGAGTTTTTTATCAGAAAACGCCAAGTGAACAGTTACAGACTATTGGACAGGGGAGAAATCTCTCAAACGCATTCTGTTTACAAAAGGTGAGTATCCATCTTCTCCTTGAACGCGTCTTCCTGAACTTTCCTGGATATTCATTGACTCGTACTCAAATGCGAGCAAATGCTACAGAGTGACTCCACAAATTCGGTAATAAGCCTCACTTTTTAAGAGACGCAGAGCGGATTTACGAGAAAACATACTACTCCCATGCCCCACACATCAGTAGCATCACCGTTACACTCATAGTAACCGGGATAACTTGGGAGCATGGTATCAAGTAACGGATAGATCCAGCGTAACGTTCTAGCCATGAATGTTACAGAGGAGTTGAAAAGCCACGAATTCCGATGGCTTGAAGGGGCAAAAAATTGGGGTTCATGTATGCTGAACGGTGATAAGTCTGCTAACTTACTTTAGTCGAGCGGAACTTTTAGAGGTCATGTGTACAAATAACAAGGTTGTCTGCGTTTAGTGGATAACGTGCGTCTAAAAAGGAACGAATCTATCTTCGTGGCGACTCAGAAAGAAAGAAATATTAAGTGTTTGATTTCTGAAACGGTTTCCTCGATGTCTCTACTGGATGTTGACCGAAAAACGACTGATCGCAATGGGAACCTGAGAATGGTATTTTTTGGCATTCAAACTACTGATATCCTTTCGAGTAGCACAATTATGTCGCGCAATTTATCGTGGTCACGGTGCGTTCGGTTGTTGATTTCAAAATATTTGGAGCTGAGAGATGTTCACCCGAGACCAATCAGAGGAAATGGGCGTTGGAGTTACATCTCCGGAGAGACCGGGCCACTCCGGTTAGCCGCTTTTTGCTCCAAATCTTTTTCTGGATGAATACCAAGGACGTGTTTGATTTTTCTAGCACGAATTGTTAGATATACTTGAGACTATCGGGGAAACTGCGTGGTAAGATTAGGCCTACTAGCGAAACCTAATTTGGAAGGTCACGCTTTACAGAAGGGCGGCGTTCAAGTATCCGACAAAAGCCTCAGCCTTATTGGAGTTAACAGCATGTGTGTATGAAGTTAGTGATGATAACTGAAACCCGTAATGGAATTCACAAGAATCTTGGAATTGTCACTTGACAAACTGTAGTCAGATGATACATCTTCAGGAGTGGATCGGCAAACGACTTTCAAGGATCACGATTTGTCCCCGCCCCCCAGCTATGCATACACAGCAGGATGAAAGCGTACGCCTGATCTATGCAAATTAACGGGGATCTTAACTGTCCCTCGTCCCAGCCCCTGAAGTTCTTTTCTGATGTTTATTGTCCGTTGAGGAGCTGTCCAGGTCATAAATAACATCAAGCAAAGTACATTTCATGAATGTCTCACCAACTGAAATACAAATAAATTTTTGTGTAGGACCTCTAGGTTGGAGCCATTTGAACCGACGTGCATCGCCATTTCAACTTGGAAGTGAGTAGTTAGCTGTAGACCATCGAGTAAGATGTACAGTTGCCAGATGAGATGAACCCCATGAGTAGTTTCAATCAAAGTCTATCCACACCCCGTTATTCTAACACAACATCAGTAACCATTGATCTGGTGAACATGCGAATGATCGATTTTCTAAAGGTGGGCTTTTTGAACCCTTCCAAGAGGCGTGAAAATGGAAGCCACTTTGATGCTCAACATCATCTGACCCACAAACCGTCTACTGAGGACAAAATAGTAGGTTTTCAGGGCTAGATCACGAACTCTTACCTGGAAAACTATCAGAGCTGTGTCGATCGATCACTTTTTTGGAGTTGATATTGCTGTAATAGTTTTCTCCTAGTGAAAGAAAGAAGGCATTCGCTGCGGAGTTATTTATTAGAAATACGCCAACTGAACAGTTACAGACTATTGGACAGGGGAGTAAAACTCTCATTTGCATCTTGTTTACAAAAGCTAAACACCCGTCTTCTCCTTGAACGCGCCTTCCCGAACTTTCCCGGATATTCATTGACTGTTGCTCAAATGCAAGCAAATGCTACAAAGCGACTCTCACTTTTCAAGAGACGGGAAGCGGATTTACGAGAAACATACTACTCGCACGCTTCATCAGTAGTATCCACCGTTACACTAGTAGTTGTCAGGAATCAATTAAGAACCCGTAATGGGAAGAGTCCAGTACACACCATACAGTCAGCGCACAGAAGAGACTACTTCTCTTTAGGCCGTCCACTTTAACCACGATGTACTTGCGATCTCCCTGCGCATACATTATTCAAATTGCTCACTATATTGGTGGCAACAGAAATTCTTCATTTCAAGGTCAAATTATCTTGCGTTTTGACGGACTCCTTCTGCTTGTTGTTTATCTGTTCGGCAAGCTTGGAAGTTGGATGGCGAAAATTCCATGACCAGTTGAGGTGATATCGTCAGTACGAGGTTGTGTGGGTACTCTTCTTGCTATTTGAACTGTGCGCGTTCAACAACAGATTTGCGCGTGTTTTGAAATCTTGGGCTCTGATGGTGATTCCTCGTGTTGTGATACAATAAATCTCTGAAGGTCAATTTTTGACTTTTTTTGGGTGAAAAACCTGCAACATGGCTCCTTTGTCCTAGGTTATAAAGTATGTCACGTTTACTGAACACGGGGACATGTTTCGAGCAAGACCTAGTTCGTAAAAGTGGATCAGATGAAGGGGTTATCCACTAACCTAACGATCGCTTGTCACCTCGGGGAGTGAAGAAATCTGGTTGGCAGGTACACACCTTGAGATCTACCTGTGATTACCGTACTGGCGGTATTCCCTAAATGATTCTTCCCCTGCGACGCGGCAAAAAAAGTTCAAACCACCTCAAGATTCCCTCATGTGTAATAAGGGACCATGTTTTCTCCATACACTCAGTAGCTTTTTCCACTGTTCCGAATCACCCACGGCCGAACCATGCTGTCTCCAGCACGGGAACCTAGTCAATTTTCAGCCAACCTAAGGTGTATACTATAACTGAAGGTATATTCTCGCCAGTAAAGTGAAACGAAGTGCTTAATGTCTCACTTTGGGAAAGATATCGCAGGGTACAATAACCTGAGCATAAACGTGACTTTGGGCAGCGCGCTTGGCAAACCCTCGCGAGAGGTCGGTGCTTGCGTTCCGCCGTTGGATGCCTTCGTTTGCTCGCACCTATCACAAGATTCAACCGTTTGCCTAATGCTCATCCGTCTGTTGCAGAACATTCAAGTATGTGGACGAAATCTCCTTGTCTACACATGAGCGCCACTCACGGTTTTCACGTGCTAATCATTCAGGCAGTTCTTGATGGACCAACCTCCGTTCCGGTCTCACTTCCAGGCTCCAGTCTCTCCAATCACTCGACGAGTACTTGTACATCTCACCACCTCACATCATCTTCAGATGAATGATCAAAGAAAAGAACGGTTCGCTCTTGGTAACAAGATGTAGGCAACCAGAACGTATCCTTCGAATACGTGTTCTCACCTGATTGGAATTTGGTCTCCCGCTTTCTGTACAATATTTCTACAAGAAATTTCCACCACAGCCCTGCGAAGCGCACCAAAATTGTGTCGCTGATTATTTCATTGTCGACACCTTGTTCGGTTTAAGTCAATCACCTTGGCCAAACGCAAGCACATCCCTCGTCTAGTTCGAACCAGAATGCGTCGTGTACTGCCAATTTCTTTCCCGCTCATCAATTGTACCTATCACGCTACGTGCATACGGTGTTTGTTCCATTCCGTTCGGGTTTCTCGACACACACACACACGCAGAGAGAGAGAGAGGGAAACGACGTGAGACGTTTTCACACAACTCTTCAATACCATCAACTGGACTACCTACGTCCACGAACGTGTCGAAGTCGTGTCTCTCTACCCCAGCTCCAGAGGGCTTCATCGTTGCGTCGAACGACTGCTTGTCTTGGACTCTGATTCTTGGAAGAGATAGGACACGCACACCCAGCCGGACAATCAACTCTCCACGAAGACAACGGAAACAACACCAAAAACAGTTCGCTTGATTTTATTCCGGTAAATAAGCCTTGCAATCGAACAGCACACGAACACCATGATTGGCGTGATTGGTGTGAAGGAATTGGGAAAATGTTCTTGTCTGGGGCAAATTCTCCCCTCTCAGTCATCATTAACAAATTGAAATTGACAAGTTAAACCAACAACAAAAAATAATGCAAGGTCGAAGGAACGCGTGAGCAAGTGTCGGTGGGGGGGCTGAGTATTGAAGCGTATTCCACTTGTCAGCCGATTGTTCAAGGGACTGTACAAACGCTAGCCGGGAATGTTTCCAGATTCGGATTTTCAAATCTGTTTGGTGACAGGATGGTTACTGTCCTATCTGGGCTGTGGTTGCCTTCCTCTTCCGATGTTACTGGGTGTGTTGTTTGTGACCACGACGATGCTGATGATGATGATGATCGAACGCGTTCACGTTGACAGACAGTTGTCAGAATTCTCGACAGTTTGACAGCTGCAGCGTGTCCTCCACTCACAGAACTGCCTTCCCGCTGGGCGTCACAGCTTGAATGGCAGACTGACTGATTGGTCGACGCCTACTGATACTCAACCGGGGTCGGGTGGTAGTGATGGCTGTGTTGTGTTGTGCCGTGCGTGTTGAATTTGCTACCGGTTCTACTGACACTGCTGTTTCGATGCTGTCACACATTGTGTGAGTGACACTCAGGCGTTGTTGTTGTTGTTGTAGCTGTCTATGCTAATATTGCCACTGGCACTCTGAGTAGGTTACCAAGTGGTGTGTGTGTGTGTGTAGCTTTGACAAACACCTCTTGCTTGATGACAGTGCGTGGACTTTTCACCAGGTGAGATTGGTTACATTGCCAGTATCCCGTTAGATTTCGAATTGCAAACTGGTCAGATTTGTAAACACTGATAGGTCAGGAATGAAACAGTGTGTCCTCGTGGGCGATGCCTCTTCCCAGAAGCTCTGCTCTCAAATGAATTCGGTTTACTTCCATCCATTTTCTAATGCAAAATTTTTTTTGCCCTCTTGGAACGTATCGAAATCATCCTTCACCTGAACGGGTCTGTATGAAAGGGATAAAAAAAATAGTCATTTTGATGGACAGTGCTCACAGGCTAACTCACTAAACTACATTTCAATGTACTTTGCTGAGCGGTGAGTTCTGTACAAAAAGAGACGACCACAGTCTTCAACCGGTCAACACGTGTCTTTCATACGGGTTCTGCAGCTAGACGAATGATCATGCAGCGTATTACTGTCATCTACCATAAGAAATAAAGCCAATCGCTGCATCAACAATCTGTTGTATGTTTTGGAACTAACCGGAGCTCTGGATAGCTCAGGGGTTAAACTTATCGGTATTTTGGTATATATGAAAATATCGATCCTGTCTCATTTGGAGAGGATGTGGGTGGAAAAGATCGGCTTCAGAGACGATGCACTCCGATTGGTCAGTCATTGACCGTGACTGCCGACGTCCGACCGTCCGACATTACCTTGAAAACGATACGGGTGCAAAAGTACGTAGCTGCACCAAGAATCCGGCTTCTATGCCTTGCTATCTGTGCCTTTGGGCCTGATCAGCTTCTTGAAGTCAGCTGAGCCGGTCTAATAAGTAGCTGGCTCCCGGAAGAGCTCCCAAGATGGTCGAAACAGTCACTGTCCCGTGATATGAATTTTTAGATTAAGGGTTAGGTGGAATGCCCTCCTCCTCCACATCTTCCGATTACCTTATGGGTCAAAGACTCGAGTTGAGTTACCTCCTTCGGAACCAAGACAATTCCTCGTTCATCAACTCCTTTACACAGCCCCTTTAACTACCCGTTCCTGATATATTCAGCAGTAAGACACCCGCGCCTAAGCTTCTTTCCGGTAAAAAAAGTAAAAGTAAACCAGCGTGATAAATCGTTCCAAATCTGTCAAACTGATCTGCAGACATCTCGGTTTTCGTTTCTCTTTGAGGGAAGTCTACATTGTTGGCACGACACAGTCCGTTAAAAACAGTTGGAGATTTAAACGACTGGGATGCTTGAGCAGCTCCTCGAAGCGGTCTATGTAAACACATTGAATATTCTCGAATTGTCAGGAAATTCCGCCAGCATCAGGTAATCACAGTCGGGTTTTTCAACAACAACACCTATTCTCAATGTTTTGGCAGTTCTCTCCAAGGAGGTCTCTCAAATTAAGGCGTTATGCGTACTTGTCATTTGGGATGATACCCGAGGAAATTTGTCGAAAGGCTTCAAGCTTCTTGACAGATCATCGGCTACTTATCCACTTTTATAAGACAATTCAAGTAACAGATACTTTTTGTTCTGCATAATGCTGTTCCTTTGGACATCAAGTGCTGTGGATGTTATAGGGAGGTTTTGGGAATCGCAGTGACATGTCTGAGGGCCATTTAACTCGTAACGCTTAGCTGATGTGACCAGTCAGAACAAATCTTTGCAAAATCCAAGTACTAACAGTATGGAACTGCTGCTGCTGACATGAACACCGATTTAGTTTGCATCCAAATTATGGGTAATCGTTAATGGTGTATCGGTTGATACTACTCATGAGGCATGCGAGTAACATGTGGTTTTGTCAAAATTCTGCCTCTCGTCCAATGAAAGCTGGGAGTTTATTACGGGACTGCTTTGCAGCGTTCGTTTACAATTGCGTGATAGTCAATGAATATCCATGAAAGTTAAAGAAGATGAATGAGGATGTTCATTTAAAAAAAACAAGGTGCATACGATACGTTAACTTTCCTGTCCAATAGTTTCTAACTGCTCAGTTGGTGTTTGCCAATGAACGACTTCATGGCGAAGAGCTTTTCTCCTCACAGTGATGCAGGCTGCCAAAATGCTCACACTTACGGTGGACGTTCGATAAAAATCAATTCATGTCTTCATTACTGTTGCGTTCTTCACGGGGACCGGTCTGATCACCACTAGTCAACTGGATGTATGAAAAAGTCAACACGTGGTTAAACAAAGAAACATATCTCCGATTGAGGTAGTAGACAAATTTGTTTACCTGGGCAGCTGTATCAGTCCCAGTGGTCTCGCAAAAGATGATATTTCCATCCGGATTGGGAAGGCCAGAGCAGCTTTTGCGAACCTACGTCACCTGTGGCGTAGGCGTGACATCAGCCTCTCTGTCAAGGGTCGAGATTATAATGCTGCGGTGCGCTCCATATTACTATATGGATCAGAAACCTGGCCGCTGCGCGCCGAGGACGTCAAAAGACTTTCAGTGTTTGACCATCGATGTCTTCGGAGCATTGCCGAATCTGATGGGAACACCGGATCAGCAATTCTGAAGTACGTCGAATGGTATTCGGGAGAAATAACTCACCCTCGATAGATGAACTGATCACACTGCACAGGTTGCGTTGGCTTGGCCACGTGCTGCGTATGCCAGTCGACCGACTTCCTCGAAGGGCTCTTTCGCCCAACCATGTGAAGGGTGGAAGAGAGCCAGAGGCGGTCAAACACTGACTTGGCAGCGAAGTGTGAAAGCCATTAGCAGCAAACTCAGCTGCGATGGTCACTGCCGTCTGCCTGGATGGGGACCCCGAGACGGGCCACATCAATGGTTAGAGACATTATCAGACATAACCCAGTCGCGCCCTCAATGGCGCTCGTGCATCCAAGTTATTGCCTTCAATGCATAGCTCCTTTTCCAACCCCCCCACCTGACAGCCCACTGACAGTGCTGGATTTATGCACCAATTTACCAGCTCGCGCGTGCAATGCGCAGCCACCTACCACCCTCTCCGAAATCATCTGTGAACGAAACTGCGGCAGCTTCAACCACTGTGCGACGAGTACGCGTTTATTACAGCTGACAACGATGTTGATTATCTCCGTGCAACCGGATAAAGGGATCGGTAATACGTAGTCGGGTGCCCAGGGATACATCCTGTTTGCTGTGTCACAAAACTGCGAAAATTATCCTCGACTTAACGTCACAAAACTAGGATACATCAACAGTGTCCGGTTTAAGGAATAGGTTCTCACCGGGCTTCCTATAGAGAGTTTGATTTGTTGGGCAATACTACAAAAACGGTTCCCCCTAAAATGAGTTCCCACTGGGTCATTTTGGTCTTAATGGTATCGGGTTTCCTCTGGAACTCCACCTTTGGAATCAAGGTATCTCCAAAACCATCGCACGTGACTATAGTAGGCTTGGCGAGTTTTAGCTCCGATTGCTACCTGTGAGGCACTACATTCTACGTGAAAATCAATGGAAACACATATACCTTGGAGGTATGGTAGAAGTGCCGTTTTCGTCGATTGGTACTGGGCAAATGAATGAACCTAACGGCTGTAAACATCCGCTCTCTGTCGGGCTAGCTGAGGATGCCGGTTTTTACCCTCGAAAGCTGTAGAGTCTACTGTCCGACAACGTTTCAATCAAGTCCTGATCTCCGAGTTGCGCCAGTGCTTCTTCAGACAGGAAGCATAGAATACGTGCGTTTGAATGAGTTATTTTGATCCTTTGGCTGGATAAGTTGGAGATCCGTGCCTGGCATGGCCGCCAGAACGCGTCGAGTAAACTTGTAACCACTGGGTGGGGAAGACCGAGTGTAATTCAGTTAAGAGCTTGCAGCCTACCGAGTGCGAGTTGCAAAAGATCCCCTCTTTCAGTGACACGGGGTAAACCCAATGAGCATACCTAAGTATTTTTGTCGAATTAAAGGTCAACTTCACAAAAGGGTGACTGACATTAATAGGTAAAGTACGATCTAATGGTCTAACGGTCTAATGGTATCAACATGTAGCGCCACTCAGACGAATTCGCGTCTTGTTTATGTGTGTGTGTCTTCGATCTGACATCTTGTCCTCACCAATCATGCTCTTGCTTGACCTTTTCCGTGTGTACTATTCACTCGTGTTTTGTTGAGGTCATCCAGTCAGGATTGTAAACAGCAGGTTGTTTTGTTTCCAACTTCGAAACGCACAGGAAACCTGGCAGCCCATTAGCAGTTTTAAACATACCAAGACCGGAAGCAGCAATAAGAATTCCGGGCCATAATCGGCGTAGGTTGTTGTAATCCCACGTTTCGATCGCCGTGGTCGACCTTTCCCAAGGCTTTCTACAATCAACCTATTCCATTACCCTGTGTTTTGACTTTATAATGAAAAAAATCACATTGTACACTCTTCGAGCCGATTTCTACCCAGAATTCCTACGCCTTTTGAACAATCGGACTACGTTGACAAAGAAATACACTCATTTGCACATCGATTTGGTTTTCACGAGAGATTCAACTGAATCTCTTGTTTATGAGATTCTACAAATGAATGTGCTGCACACAGGCCGCCTCATGATTCAGTTGGCACGATATTCGAGATATCGAAGTATAGTTTCATAGAGGAAACTACTCACAAGGTTGCTGAAAACTCTTTGACAGCCCACGATCTGTTTCACCCTTCTTGTGGCTCATTAGGTAGGCGCAGTCCCCGAGTTTCCGTCAGCCTTTAGTATTACTTGACCTGTTTTTCTAAGCCCCGCCACGTTTTGCCCAGTCCCAATCTAATGTACGCGCACAAGCATTACCTATTTTCTGATGAAAACAATTCCTTATCCGCATCTAGACTCATTTTGTTCAAAACGTTAAATAAACTTTCTGACGCTCTCAACTTTCGTTCATGACAAGGAGACGACAATACGTTTCTTGCAAAGCCACTGAGTGATCCATAAGCAACGTTTATGCAACAATGGCCACCAAATTACACTTTGAGCTGTTTCTGATAGGTGAAGGTGTAATGCCCGATAGTGTCAGCAAGAAATTGGTCTTCGAGAGGGAATTTGGCTGGAGCAGTCTAGGATGGGGTTTAGGACAGTAATTCTATTCATTTATTGCTGGTCCGAAAATTTGGCAAAAATCAAACTGTGCTCAGAGGAATTATCCACACGACCGCTGTTGACTGGAAAAACCTTCGCGAAGTTTGCG